>NC_087069.1:27011907-27280534 GCF_963678635.1 Symsagittifera roscoffensis
AAATATCGACAATTCGACAAAACAACCAGTGAAAGTTTGATAATATGGCGATCACTTTTTGAGTGCAGAACTACCACCTTTTTTGCTTTACACGCCAAGATTTATGTCATTTTAGCAAGATAATGCCCCATGCCACTCAGCCCGATATACATCGCAATTTCTAGCGACTATGGCTGTTCCGGTGTTGCCTGGGCTCTCTTGTAGTACTGACTTAAACCCAATTGAACATGGCCAAAAAAATCCGCAATGCTTGGTATCTTTGGCTCAGGGAATTTTTGCGGTATGGAGCACTTTCAACCCCGAAGTAAAAAAAACTTTTTGAAAAATTTGCAGCGAAAGTTGATTTTATGCGTCCAAATAGGGAAGACCTTACTGGCTAATAAATGGCAAGTTTTTTCGAATTCTCATTTTAACAAACTTTTAATATCTCTAGTTGCGTTACTTTTTTCTGCAGTATACATTCTGTACAGTGTTTAGAAAAACTGGTCTGAAAAACTTTTTGTTAAACTAAATTAATGAAAATTGTTAAGACGTTGACCTTGCAAGTTAAAAGCTGCTACATCTGTAAAGTGTTTTCAAATACACTAACGGATAAATTTAAGCGCACACTGACGATTCTAAATGTCTGTTTTCAATGCCATTTTGGACAACATTTCCTTCCATCTTCAGTAAAACTCTTACATAGACAAATAATTAGAGCTACCCTCCATGAAACTATCACTGTATGCTTTCAAGAACCTACCAATGTAAACCGGCTCTGAAAACGCCAGGTTTCCTCATCTGCACTAAGTGTTTCACTTTGCGTGAAAAACTAAGAAACAGCCGATTTAGTAAAATTTTCACAATGATTGTTTTAATTTTCTCGCTGACAAAGTTTCACGTCGCATGAAAAGTTTTTTTTACTCTGCTTACTCAAGAAAAAATTCAATACGATACAAAATTTAGTACAGAAGAAAAAATCTGGCAATTTTAGACCCAGGTTGCATCGGTAACTTATTGAAACCAAGCACTGATAGTTTCATAGAAGGTAGCTCTGATCATTTGCACTTTGTCTAATCTTGGCACTAACTGAAGTTTGAAGTAAATTTGGTTCAAAATGGACATTAAAAAAGGCATTTTAGAGAGTAAAATTCTGAACTTGGGCTTAATTTTTTCCACCAGTGTATAATCATTTTTAACCTACTCTGTTTTGTATTTTTAACCTAGATCAATCGCCCTGTCTAGAAATTAAATTTTTTTTTGATTTTTGAAGATTTGTTTTTAGTCGCAACTTTCTGGGCTACTTGTACAGCAACTGGCCATACCTGTTTTGATTTACTTTGTTTCAGTTTTAACTCTCCAATTGAAATAGATTTTGTTTGGGTAGAATTACATCATAAAAGACCATTCATTACCTTTACCATTTCTTTAACCATTGGTGTACAAGAAAAATGAATCAGTATCAAAAGATTTCAACTGCTATTGGGTCAACGTTTGTGGCTAGTATACTCAGTTCAATTTCTGGCGCTGTGAGTAAATACAGCAAATTAACTGGCCGGGAAATTGGCTTATGTTTGGGATCAGTAACCCTTCTATATTCCATTTGTCTTGTTTTGCTTCAATGCAAAAAAGGAAGCACGGACCAATTTCAGATACGAAAGTTTGAGTTCTCGGCGTTGAATGGGTTCGTTTTTATTGGATGCTCAAACTTCTTTTTCTACCGAGCCTTTGATCTTCTAACTTATGGTGATCTAATTGCAGTTACCTACAGCACAATTTTTGTTACGACCATAACTGCAGAAAAAGTGAAACTGCGCCAAAAACCAAATTTTATAACTTGTCTGGCTGCTTTTATTAGCTTTTTTGGCCTCGTAGTTTTCTCACAACCAGTTAACTTATTTCATTCTCTTGCAGCTGGTAAATTAGAAACATTGGAAGGAGTTATATCTGCAGTTATTTCAGGAATAACAACAGGTTTCTATTTTTTTAATCTGCAGTTCATGAAGAATTATCCCACCTCTTTTCATTGGTTTGCTTACGGCCTCGGAGTGTTTAGTGGAGCTATACCGAGCATAGTAATCAAAGCTGGCAGTGTTTCGCGATGTCTAGTCACAGCCCGACTAACGGCTATCATTGCATGCGCTCTATGGTCGTTTCAATCTGTGACGTCAATTATTGGCTCTCAGCTTTCTCTGCCATCTATAATGTTACTCTTGCGGTTGGTGACGATAGTTTTGAGTTATGTTTTGCAGATTTCACTTTTGGGGGAAGCTATAACAGTTTCATCGGCAATTGGAGCTTCTGCTATCGGATGCGGCGTTGTGATTCAAGTGTTTTCAATGTACTGTCGTAAATGAAAACCACTTTTCTAAAATTGTTGTTCAGTTTTTTCACCTAGAATAATATTTTCGCCAGTTATAATATCAGCACTATTATATCAGGGGCGGATTTAGAGGGAGGGGGCGGACGCCTTTTCCTCCTCAGATATTTGACCCCTTCGCCAACCAAAGAATCACCTTTTGATATTTTTTGACATCCATTTATGGCCAACAAACCCTAAAATTTCTCTAAAGGCGACTTTTGCGCCAATTTATACTAGTTTTTAAGGGTTGCGCATGCCAAAACAAAAATCATTTTTTTGTCAAATTTCCCAAAAAATGCCCAAAAGCGGCATTTTTGATCTGTTTTTTTTTGTTCTTTTTAAATTCGCATGCCGTTAAAAAAATCAGAGTATTTATAGTGCTCTGAGAGCGCTTGGTAAATCAATTTGGTCAAACGACGAAAAGTCGACAAAGTTTTCGAATCTCGAGAGAATCCTAGATCCGCCCCTGCTCAGTAAAAGGAAAAAGTAATTTAGATTCTTATTTTAATCCATTGTTTTTATAGTGAGATTTGATTTAAGGGTATTTTAAAAATTTTTGACAACCAGGGTCGGCCTCAAATGTATAATAGCATATCTTCTGTCCTAAAATGAAGCCGAAAAAGATTAATTGTTTCGTAATAGTTATGTTAGAATTTTGTAACAGTTACGCAAATTTCAATCAAATGAACTTTTGGCTGGCTTATTTACTCTGCGCATTCAGGACTGGTTTATTCACGGGTGGACCGGTATTCAAACCGATGAGACTTCAAGTCGAATCGTAAAACTAGGGACATCAAGCCGAATATTTTGTCAAAAAATCACGCAATATGAGCAATTTGTAAACTGTTTTGAAGAATCGGATCAACCGTGTAATCTCCCCCTCCCCTCAGCGATCTAATGTAGAATGCCCTCCCCAAGTATTTCCCCTCCCTAGAATGCCCTCCCCAAAATTCTGTAAAAAATATGCATTTTTATACAAACGCGCTTGTGTAATTGATTTTTAAGTATTTTATTCGTGATTGCATTTGTGTGCTGTTAATCAGACAAACTTATGTTTCAGTTAAATTGTCTTAAATAATACGGTTGATGTTGAACAAACCTTGGCTATATTCAAAGTTATCTTTATTAAAAATCATTTCCGCGGAAATCACTTTGGGGGGAATTGTAAAGTTGATCTGAAGAATTTCTCAATTTCATGAGCTTCTTTTACAAGTTATTGGCTTTTTCATAAGTTTTGAGCCTCCAAATGATGTTAACGTATATTAAAAATTAAAACGATTAGAAGGGTTTTTTCATGTGTACAAATTATGCATTTCAAAACCCAGCTAATCTTACTGCCTGAATACGAAGAACGCTTATTATGAACTAAACTTGCATAAATTTTGAATATAAACACTTCATTGATAAAATTTAGCGTTTTGAGGTGGCGGTAAAGTTCCAACTTTGGCTTGAGGTCATTTCGGCTAGAAGTCCCGTCGGTTCGTTTTCCTAGGCCTTTTTCACGCTCTTAACAATAGGTAGTATCGCTATAGCAATTTTCAGTTCTAACTTAGCGATGTATTATCGTTCTAATATTGACATTTAACTAAGCAAAAATATCACAAATTTAGCCAACGAACATTTCTATGAAAAATACCTGTGAAATTAATCGAAAGTAGCAGTCACTGAGATAAGTAAGTCACTGAATAACTCCAATGATGACAAAAATACCCGCAATTAAGTTTCATGGAAAATAATTGATTATAGTGGATTTTTATGGTCTGTCTCCATAAAATACTAAAAAAAAATCGATTATAATGGATTAATAATTGATTATACAACAGATAAAGTAGAAATCAATTCAATCCATTATGATTGACTATATCGGATTATAATGGATCATATTGGATTATAAGGGATTATAAAAAATTACAATGAATTATAAAAGGTTTTTATGACTAAGCGATTGGATTTTATAAATGTGTGAACGCCTGCATCCTACCTTCTAAAACGCACCCATACACACATATTTAACACCCCACTACCCAACCTACATTATTTAGGCCCCTCCCCCCCCCCCCCCCCCCAAAAAAAAAGTACGGGAGGGGAAAATGTGTGTGCGTGTGTGTGTGTGTGTGTGTGTGGGGGGGGGGGGGGTAGTGTAGGCGAGCGGTAGCTGGGGGTAGGGTAAGTGGGGTTAGGATAGGTATGGGTGGGTAGGTGGGGTGAAGGTAGGTGGGATGGCGTACGTGGCGGTTGGAGTAGGTGGGCGGATAAATGTGGGGTGATGGTTAAAATAGAGAAGACCTGGGTTTAAAAGAATATGGTTTTGCAAAAGTTTATCAAAAACGAATAAGTTTATAAATTGAGTAGGCTGCGAGTAATGCAGAAGAAGCTGCAATTTCTGCCGAGCTTTTGGAAAAAAAATATAGAGTTTATAGTCCAATACATTTCATTATAAAGTACTTTAAATGGGTTATAAACGATAAATTTTCGCTAAAAATTATAGATTATAAAGGATTAAAATGGATTGCATGTTCCAAAAGTATAATTAGAATCAATTACAATGGTCACATTTGTGACCACAAATCTCGATTATAATACAAAACATGCTGAAAATAAAACAATAATTGTCAGAATATACTCTAAATGAATTTTATTTTTCAACTGGCACGAGATTAATTAATTTTTTAAAATAAGTTTTGAAGCATGGAAAATAGCTGTGATTTGTTTGCTTACAAGACGCTGAAAAATGTTTCAAATCACTTCAGTTGTTTTGAAAGTTAGTCATAACCAGTTTGTGGCAAAAACACTTAATGCAAAAACAAAATGGTGTTTATGCGAAAACAAAAGCGAAATTTCCGGGTAGTAAAAATAAAAGTTTTGTCCTCGGGTAGCTAAAATTGTTTCTAAAACTAGGAACCACTGTTTCATGTGCATCATACTTCTTGTGACAGATTTAAGCGAAGCGGAGTACGAGGAGTAAGAGGCCACTACTTGTCAATGCCGTATACTTTAAGGTTTTTAACTTTTCCACCTTTTTAAGTCGTTCACAGCTATCAGGGACCATTTTTCTTCGGCTATTTGAGTAGTTGTCGTTGTGACACGTCACTAAAAAAAACAGGCGTGTTTTTATTTTATCCAGGTCGTTGGATTTTGAAAAATCGAACCAAAAAGGGATCTACGCAAGCTTGAAAAATCGAAACTAATTAAATTGAAGAGACTTAATTTGAAGAACTCTTTTGACTAGGAACTAGTGAGGCGATATGTCTTTAACACCTTTTGGGTGAATATTTAAAGACAACCATAAACTGGTATGGACTTATTTGAAAAAGTCAAGCTAGATGGTCCAATTTTTATGTTAATCGACGCAAAGCTTGTGAATTTTTGCTTGACTTAATGGGTAAGGAAACTAGTTTTTTTTCAGCCAATCAGTTGACTATAAAAATTATTAACATTTTGTCTATTAGCATGTATAGTTTGAAAGAAATTTGGCTCTTTCTCTTTTTTCTAAAATTTCATTAAAAAGTTAATTTATTAGTGTTATGCAATTTGGCATGATAAGTGATCAATCGTTATCAACAATCGTGTTTTCTATGGTACTAACTCGCAACTAGCCATGAAGCTGTAAGTTTCTCAAGCCATCACGCAACAGCGATTTTATAGAGATATCAGCTGACGACGTCGAAATCTCGAATCTTCGCGCTGCATTCTGCCGAATAGAAACATGCGCCATATCGCCTCAAAAAAACAAAGTCATCTTACAAAAGGTCATCGATTCAGTACGCCAACGACATGGAAACAGTAAAAGATCTCCGACATGTCCTACAACAAGAAGCTTCAATCTGACAAAATATTGATCAGAGAAGTTTGCAATCAGTACAAGATAAACACAGATGTACCACAGCTGACGAAATCAAGGAGCTCAAACTCTTCAAGCGAACTCTCGGAATACAATGGAGAGTAAATAACGATTCACTTACGTTCAACGCTGACAAACTACACGACTTCGCCCAGCAGAAACCGGCACAACGGAGCCTACTTTGGGCAGCCTCTTCAATCTGTGACCCAATTGGATTAGCAGCACCGATTAGTATCCGACTTTACTGCCTTTATAGCTCAAACTTGTATTAAATGAATTTATAGTTCTTAATTTTGGAGTTTTTAAAGCTGCATTGTTGGAACCAAAAATTTCAAATATTCAAAACGTTTCTGCAAAAAATGTTGAAAAAACTTTTCTTATTTTTTTTTAGTTTTTACAAAATTTTTGTTTAATTATCTTTTCTATAAAACTACACTTAATTGGAAAAAAAATTGCGGAACCGCAGTTTTCTAAAGACTATGATCGGAAGATTCTGTGCTACATGCACAGTAGCCGGCTATCCTTGTTTTTTTTTTAAATTAGTGTAGTTGTTTCTGCGTGAGAAAAATGTCTGATGTGAAACTCGAATCACAACTGAAAGAGCTTTAATATGATATATCACTCAACCCTGTCCGATGATTATTGTGGTACCTGATTTTGCATGGAAACAAGAAAAACTAAAACACCCGCATACAAAGTTCTTCTACATTTTAAATGGTCGGAAGAACTAGTACCAGGTAGCCCAGTACCCAGTAGAGCCTTGAACTCAAAAAAAAATTGAGGAGAAAGAAGCGAACCCAACGCTGCGTATTAATTTCTCTGTGAGCTACTGTATCTAACAAAAAAAATCAATCCAATATTTGTCTCAAAACAATTTAATGATTTTTGATTTTTTCATTGGTTTCATCAACTTTATCTTCCAGTTTTTTCTGTGTTTCGCTAATTTGTTTTGCCAATTTCTTTTTGTTTTCTTCAAAATTGTTCTGCAAGTTTTCTTTTGCAACTCCATATCCATCTTTCACTTTTTCTTGTGCAACTTCTAACTGATCTTCAACTTTTTCTTGAGTTTCTTCCAACTTGTCCTCAATTTTATCACGTGTTTCTTCCAACTGCTTTCCTAAATTCTCTCCACCTTTTTCAGCCTGTTCTTTTATTTGTTCACATGTATCTTCGACTTGATCCTGCAGTTTTTCCAAGTTTTCCTCGACCTTTTCCTCAGTCTTATCCCAAATTTCTTCCAGCCGTTTTTCTGCGTTTTTACGCGCTTCATCGTATTTTTCTTCCATTTTCTTTTTTGTTTCAGCTACTTTGTTTTCGAATTCTTCGCGTCGTTTTGCGAACTCATCTGCGGCATCATCGTACCGCTCACCTAAGTTGCTGCGAGCTTCTTTGAATTTTTCTTCCATGATATTCAGCTTCAGCTCGAAAAAGAGTACGTGTCATTAACAGTATTTTCCAAACGCTCAATTTAATCAAAAAATGTTTTCCTTACTAATTTTTAAAAAACTATTTCAAATTAAGGAACAATTATTTTGCTAAAATTAGTCCAGAAAAAGTAAAAATAAAATAGGATCGTTTCTGTGACTGCAGCAGGTAATGCTGACTTAAATTATCCATGAAACTTATAAAATTTTTAAAACGCATAAAATTGAAAATTGAAAAGCATTTCTCACAAAATGAGTTGACTCTAGATGAAAAATGATGAAAATTTGCTTAAAGATTTAATTAATAAATAGCGTTTTTAACGAAACTCGGCTCAAAAATTTTATTTCAAAAACGCATCGTTTTTGGCTTTTTGTAGATAACCAAAAATTACGCTAAAACTACGCAGTCAATCACTGACATAATTATATCAAAGGGAGCCTTATACGTAGCCCAACAAGTTTTGAGCATAATAATTCTTCAAAAAAAATGTTTAAATTAAATTTACTTTATTTGATAGACAAAAAAGTCGTTTTTACTCTATAAGTCACCCTTTTTTGCGCAAGATTTTTAGACAGTTGACACTTCTTAAAATTTAATGGGCTACGGAAGTGACTCACTTTGATATAGTTATGTCGGTGATTGAAAGCCAAAAAAAATCATTTTTTGCGTTCAATTTTGAGCCCGAACTACGCATTAAAAATTCACCATAATAGTTTTGCTGAATTTTTAAGCATGTTTTGTTTGTAATGATTGTCACATAAAGTCAAACCAAGTTGAAAACAAGCGTTTGGAACTTCAGGTTAAATTTGTCTGGCTATCTTAAATCAGCACTCTACACTAGTGGAGCACTCTACACTCTGCACTCTACACTCCGTAAAATGCATTTTTTCAAGGATCTTTTAAAGTAAAATTAACGTCGAATCTTAACAATAGTTGTACATCGACCGACAGCAAATTATCTAAACTACCATTCCAGTTTTTTAAATCCCAGTCTCTGCAAAATCAAGATTTATCCGTTTGTAATAAATTATTTAAACGATGAAAGTTAAACGAAACAATAAAAGTGAGAAAAAACCAAACAATGTTTTCTTCACGTTTTGAGTATTTCATATCGCATGTTCCAGTTTTTTGAACCCGCTCATTCGGAAACAATTTCACTTCCCAATAAAACTAATTATGATTGGTCAAAACTTGCATAATCAGACCCAGAAAAATTTGGTAGGCGCATAATTCCAAAAACTGAGGCTTTCAGAGAGGGTAGATCAAATCTCTTGCTGTCGGTCGATGTAAAAGTTTCCTCAAACCTAACTTATTATTTCAAAAGGTTGAAAACTGACTTTTTAGAGAGAAATTACGTTAATTTGCGCTCAATTTAGTCAACAAATATACGAATACGTCGAATTTTCTTGTCTTGAAGATTAGTTTCTAAGTCTTGGCTAACTGATGAGGAAGTTAACTGATGATAAAAAACATATGTTCAACATCTTTCCGTGCTTTATGTACCACATATTGCATCGATCATGTTTTTGAAAAAATTGAGACTCCCAGTGTCGAGAAGTGAAAACGGCTGTTGCTTATCTGGTATAAAACACATGAGAACAGTTTGAACAAAAAACCCACGTGATTTTTACTTTTTAAATTGTTGTGGTTCTTTGTTCTAGGAAAAATATTGCACTAGTTTTTCTTTCACGCTCTCGCGTGATTTTTACTTTTTAATTTGTTTTGGTTCCTTGTTCTCGGAAAGATATTGCACTAGTTTTTCAGATATTGCATTACTGATTCAAATATTGTATTAGTTTTTCAATTATGGCACGGAAACATACTGAACACGTTTTGTTTTGTTTAAAACACAAGTGCTCAGTATATTTTAGTGCTAAAATCTATTACATTATTTGAAACAGTAGTGCAGAATTTGGAAAACAAATAGTGCGATATTTGAAACACTAGTGCAGTTATTGAATCAATTGTGCAATATCGTTTCTAGTGCAATCAACCAAAACAAACTAGAGTAAAAAATAGCGTGTCTGCGTGATAATTTTTCCAAATGAGTGTGTTTTGCTCATCTTTTTCTCATGTGTTTTATACCAGATTAGCAACAGCGGGTCTTTTCCATTCTTTCCCCCTTATTTAAATTAGTTTTTAAATCTACTTTAGCCTTGTTATATTGCAATAAAATTCAGCATAGTGAACAGAATTGGTCTTTATACTTTACATCGTAAAATCTTGCATTTAGCCGGCATAACACAAAAAAATACTATGAAAATGGAAAACTTGAAGTGTGAGGGAGAAGAAAAAAAGCCGCAACAGCTCATATTGGATCTTGCAATTTTTTCACATCTCGACATTGCGTGTTTTGATTTATTCACAAAGTTTCTCGATGCAAAACATAGCTCTCACCTAACTTCTACATAAAACCGTATTATTCAATATGTTTCCGTCTTTTTTGGTCAATCAAACAAACAAAATAAGAAAATTGTACCTATCTGCGTGAAAGCTTTTTCAATTTTGTGTGTTGTGTTCGTGTTTTTCACAATTATTTCAAATCAGATAAGCAACAGCTTATTTTGCATCTCGAAATTTATCCACATCTCGACACTTTTCAATTTATCGATGCAAAATATAGCTGGTGTAAATTTACTGCAAATCTGACTCAAAGCAGTGCAACACAATTTAAAAAAGAGCTCTGATTTCTTTGTATTATCTAGTCAATAGTTGTTTTTAGTTGCACAGAGCTACTAGTGCCTTCTTACAGGCGAGCTAGACAAGATCTATCAGTATCTGCGATAGCAACTTTGATTATTTCGCAGGATGTGACACAAGTGGACAAAATCAACCGCAAATTCAAGTTTTCACTCCTTAATTACTTATTTTCAATGTCCTTTTTGGACAACATTTCCTTCAAAATTCTGTAAAATTGTTAAGTATACCAAGAGCAAATCATTAGATACCATCTAAGGAAATATCAATTTTTGATTTCAAAGACTTGCCAATGTTAGCCGGGTCTGAAAATGCCAGATTTCGTCATCTGCACAAAGTTTTTCAATAACACTGAATACCTCCATTTGCTCTCTACGTTCTTCATGATTTGCTCTTGATTTATGTCCTATGTAATAGTTTTACTGAATTCTAAAGAAATGTTGTCCAAAATGTCATTGAAAAGAAGCATTTTAGAGAAAAAAAAACAAGATTTTGCGTTTAATTTTGTCTGCTACCATGCATAATAGCCTGATTATCAACCAGGAATTTCAAAATGAGATACATCTATTGGTTTTGCAGTAAATGACCAAATGATAGTTTAGATAAGAACTATTACATTTGCTTGCTGTTATCGTCGTTCAACTAGTGGTTAGTTAAAATTTGAACGTATGTAACTTTTAATTAACCTTCGTTTTCGCAATACACATAAAGCAAAAGTTGAAAAAATTTCTGCAAAAAAATGAAATAATTATACAAATAATTTTAGATTTTTATTCGTTTTTCTAGTAAGTTTATGTCAAACATGATTGTTCTTTGAACATGCTAAAATTGTAGGCTTTGTTTTAAATTGAAATAATTATTAAGTTATTTTTAAAATTTTTTTTGTTGTCGGAATTTTCTGTTCTGATCTTGCAGCAATCGGCTATTCTTGTTATGATTATGCTCCCCACCAATTTCAAATTGTCTTTGTTGTTAGAAAAAGCTTGGAAAAAACTAGGTTTTTCAATTCCCAAAAATGTTAATTTGACAGATTCAGTTCAGAAGCAAATGGTATACATTTCAGTCGAGTAGCCCAAAAAAGTTTACGGCAAAAATTTATCATTTTTCTTTGAGATAACATTGATTTAATGAATCTCTGTTTCTAAATGCAAATTTAAAGTTTTATAAATAATGTTTGTGAGCATTTTTTCAAAAAAACTCGTCTGTCTATTTGCACTATCAGTCTTTGCACTAGAGTGATCGGAAATTTAATTTGGTCGTTCAACAAAAAGTCCCCCACAACAGGGACTTAACTCAACTAGGTTGAAACAATTTTTGAAACTGCTTCGACTAAAAAAACTGTCGTCGCGACTGGCGCGACCAAAGGAAATAGCGCAAGCGAAGCGAAAATTCAACTTTTCGCAGCTGAAAAAAATCGTCGCCACTCACATTAATTACAAACCGGTACAATTAACCAGTCGAGACAAGCGCGACCTAAAGAAATGTTTAGAGCAATTTCTGATCCTGGAAGAATCGCCACTCTTTTCAACTGAACTAACTTTTTTGGGCGTTAATTGTAACAGAATTAGACAAATTATTCAAGTTTCAAAGGACCATTTTCGCATAGGTTATTTCTCATTTCAAATTTGAGCGCCTGATTAGTATCTTTAAGTTGGTTTAAAGGACTCCATTCAAACAGATTGTCAAAAAACCGATGTTTGCTTGAAGAAAAAAAGATAAAATATTCCATCTTTCCTTGGATAATCGGAGCAGAAAAAAGCTTTAAAAACTCTGAAAGCTGAGGATAAATTAATGGCAAAAACTTGAGCTACTATTGTTGAGGTCCAACTGATGGTTGGGGTTTGAGCCAAAAATTTTACATTTCTACGAATTTTAAAAATTGCTAAGGGTTCCAAAAATTTTTGTAAAAACATTCCTTTCACATTCCATTTAGAGTAAGAATTGAAGTTATTAGCGTCTATCAACTAGTCAAAATAGTTTGAATAGTTTGCTTTTAACTTTTTAACGTTTTCGCAATAGAGAATAACATCATTATCAAGTTGTTTAAATCAGAATTGTTTGTTTTTCGTTTTTATAATTCGGCACTCGTCTTCTTGTTTATAGTTAGTATAAAATTTTAGTTTTTTTTTGGAAAAATGACGCCTTCAGCATCACAATATATTATTTATGATAGAGCGCGCGCTGAATTTCTCCAAAAAAAAAACAAAAAATGATCTTTCCGTCCTGTTTTTTTTTTAAATCAAATATATATTTTTTGAAAAACTGCTGTTGAGAATCCTTTGACCAAAATTGTTTTTGCGAGTTTGTATTTTTAAATTTTTGTCTGCCACAGTTGTTATTGTTTCCCAACATATCAAATGCTAGGAATATTCATTGCTGTGTAAAGAAAAACCAAAGAATCTGGGAGCCAACATCCCGCCTATTTAAATAAGCTCAAACATCATTTTAATTTTATCAACGCCTTCTAAGATATGCAAGTCTAACCATGTTTGTCGAAAGGCTAAATTTCCATTCAGACAAAGGCTAGCCGCATTATGGTTTATCTCATTGCAAATAATTTTGACGCCAATTTTGCGGCCGATTGCTCATTTACAGTTGATCTAGCGTCTTTTGATCCTTAGAAATAAGTTTAACGTTATTAACGTTTTACCCGAAGTCGATGTTTGACTAGCAGATTTAACTCTTCTTTGAAGTGATATGAGACGATATAAGTCAATAGTATAATGTAAAGCTATGTTTGAGTTTATACCCTGAAGCGCTGGTTTGGGTTTTTGCTGTTTATTTGTGACTCAGAAATCGAGTTGGAAAGATAGACCAATTAGCTTGCCCGTGTTAAGTTGTTTGATGATTTAGAAAATGCGCCGCTCGCTAGAAATGGTTCCAGAAAGTATGGACGAAATCGCCCGTCGAACTGAGTTAAGTGGTTTGGATTTCAATATAATGGATCGACTTTTTGTTCAAGTTTAACTCAAGGTCATGACGAGAATATTAAACAGGTCAGCTGCCAGAGTATAGCACTGATTGTTGCGACAACACAATTTTTAAAAGTTTCTGCTAGGTAAGCTTTAGAGCTTGAAGTCACTCAAATTACTGGAAAAAAAACCATAAAAAACTAAATTGGAAAAAAAATTATTCATGGAATCTGTTTCTTTTTCTGTCCAAATCACCAACACTCAGGTAATTATTGAAAATTCAGACGCAAAAATCCAGTTTTTATATTTTATTTAGCTCTATTATTTTAAACAAGGATCTAGAATTTCAACTCATTCATTTTGAAAAAAAAAGAGATGAAGGATTAAGTAAAAGAAAAGAAGTATCAAAATGTATTCACTTAAACTAGTTGAAATCATTTGCTATCAAAACAAGAAGAAACCTCTTAAACCAATTTTAACAGTCAAATCGGCAGTTCGTTTAAAGCTATCACACCAATTTATTAAATTATCATCATAGTCGTAAATAACAAATAAACAATAAGCGCATCAAAATCTGATGAAGTTAAAGTTACGCTGCACCTTTGTCATTTAATAAACAGCGATTTCGTTTAAAATTATTTTTTAATTTTTCAGACGAAAAATAAAGCTATTAAAACTAATGAAGTTGCAAAGTTTTCCGCAGTTTTTTTTCGCCAAACAAGTTACTTTTCCAATCCAAAACATATCTTGGCGTTCTAACTCTTTTCAACATTTCGATCAATTGGAGTAAAATTGAAATGTAAAATATACATTTTAAGTTTATTTAACCCAAATTTTCGATCTGTTCAATTACACTTTGCCCATGTCGTAACGTGTAGGCGACGCTGGGGTTTGATTAATTCCACTGTTGTACCCTTGCATGTTTTGCTGTCCGTTGGGAGATTTTTTCCCATTTTTATTTTGGGGTGTGGGGCTCGAATTATTGTTGTTGTTGTTGTTTCCGGGCGGTACTCTGTACTGATTTGCGGGAACAATAAGGTTATTGTTCGACTGTGTATAATGCACGACACTGACAGGTGTTTTGTTGTAATCATAGGGGGTGTGGCAACACCTGAAAATAACACGTGACCACAATTTGAGGGTTTTGCAGTTCAGAATCCAGAAGCAAGTTCCAATGCACAGAACGAAAGGGTTGAAAATTTTAATCAGAGTTAGGTAAATTTTGGGTACATTCGCTTTGGTCTCTTCTGGGGCTAATCCGAACGGCGTTTGATTCGAATTTAGACTCTCATACCAGCTCGGAATTTGAAGGAACTCGTAAGTTGTCAAAGCCAAGTAAGCCGCGGTCGGAACTATATACGAAATTGTGAAAACTGTCATCCGAATCATCAGCTTGTCGAATCGTTTCGTATCCACGCCCGACAAATTAGCGTCAATCTTAGTCGTTCTAAGTCGCTTTCGAACTTGGAACACGGAAACGAATCCGTAAGTTATGAGTAATAACCCAAGTACAGCGCAGATAGTTATGGGGACTATAATAAAAATTAACAAGTTGACTGCGGTTTGAGAGCCTATGACACAAAGACCAGTTAAAGGGTCGCCTTCGAATCTTTTTGTCGCCAGGGTTATCACAGTTTGCACGGTGGGGATGGCCCACGCCGAGACATGGAACCAAATACTAATCGCTTCCAGAGCTTCCTGGCTCCATCCTTTAACAGCTGTTAAGAACCAGGAAATAGCCAGAACAACCCACCAAACGTGCAAAGCCATTTGAGAGTAGTAGATGATAAGAAAGGAAACGGTACACATGAATTCGCCGTTCAAACCCTCTTGCAAGTACACCCGTCCTTCGCGTATTGTAGTACAAGCTACGCCCTCGACGCCTGTGAATATTCGGAAAAAATGGCCACAGGCGTAGAAAAAACAACACACAGAGTGACATATTATGGGTTTTTCAGGGTAGGCAAATCTTGAAACATCGGCAAAGTAAGTTAAAACTGTAATGGCTGATGACACCGCGCAAACAGTTGCGCAGATTATAATCCAGTTGAAAGCTAGAAGCTTTTCGGTTTCGGTGTAAAGATTGTTATTTGGGCATTTTAAGACGCAGTTTTTTGCTTCTGAAACTTCGTAGAAATTCTCTTCGTTGCAGCAAAATTCTCCCGAAGAGTCGGGAGCCCAGGCACAACATTCTTGGACTCCCCATTGTTTATAAAGAGCTTTCGGGTTTAATACCTGCAGTATGTGTTCGTTCAAATCATTTGCATCGTACTCGTGTTCGTTAAAGCGGCAGTAATGTAATTCGTCATCGATAGCACATCGTGTCGGGATCAGTTCGTCAATATATTTGTAGCCCAGAGTCGTAGACGATACTATTAGTTTAATTTCAGGGTATTTCTCAATACAAGTCTTGGCAGAGTAGCAAAACTCCTGGCATAGTTTACTCGGAGATTGTCTCTCTGGATGACTAGAGTCTCTAGCAAGACAAATCTCATATTGTAAACCACATCCAACGTGCAGCATCTGAAAAAAAATACAAATTTATAATCAGGGATCTCTTTAACTATTTCCCCCTTTTGCAAAAAGGAGGTGGGAGATTCGTCACTAGGTACATTAGGGGGAGGGGTAGTTAAATACATCCATAATCAGTTGGTGATTCGATTTGAGAGAGATAGAATTGACTAGTATATCATTCAAACCACTTTTGACGTCAGTCGAACTACAATGAAAAACAATCAAAAAAATTCTGTCTCGAAAAAAGCGGTTTGAAAACTTAGGTTAGTTTACACCGAAGTCACAAAAATAGTGGCGTCACAAGTCCCACCTCATAAGGGCTCTCCCCCTCCCCCAATTGGACAATGCGAACAGGCAAATTACTAGTGAAAATTCGCAGGTGGGGGGAAGGAAAAAGAGCCGTCACAAGTAATGCAGATTAAAAAATCTAGGAGTTTTTTGAGTTATTCAACTACTTTCGAACTAACTAAGCTAATTAGTTTTTGATAGAATACTACTTATCACTATTTAAAAGACAATAAAAAATGAGAAAAAAGTCTTTTTTTTTGAGAAATGACGGTGATCGAAACCTTTAGAGCCACTTGCAGAAGAGTCGCTATTTTTGTTGAAGGATTTTCTGATTGAAAATTAAATTTCTTTTATATAAAAGGATATTACTGTTTACGGATATTCTGATTGAAAATTAAACTAATTATCTGACCTTTGTAACACACATCTCCAATTCCGGATTGCACGAATGAGCTGCCAGTTCGACCAGCTGATCAGCTATGGTACCGAACTCCGCAACGAGAGGATATGGTCGATTCTCACCGTTTCTTTGAATGATACTAAAATAACCAGACACTAATTTAGAATAACCAGTTTGAAAGCCAAAAAAACTGTAACTATTAAATCGATTGAGGTATGACCAGGGGCGGATTTGAGGGGGTGGGGCGGACGCCCTCTCTCTCAGGGATTTGACACCCTGCCAACCAAAAGAATCCCCCCTTTGTACTGTTTTGAGATATCCATGTTTGGTGACAGACCCTAAAAATTTTCTAAAGACGCCTTTGGCGCCAATATATAATAATTTTGAGGGGGAAGCGAGCGCTGAAAAACGAAATTTTTTGGTCAACAATTTTCAAAAAGTGCCTAAAAACACCCTTTTTGGCTTGTTTTTCAAAGTTTTGCCTGCGGTGCAAAAATTTCGCCCAAAACGCTCTTTTTAGTGCTTTGGGAGAGCTTGAAAGCTTGGAAACTCAATTTGGTCGACCTAAAAAAAGTGGACAAAATTTTTTGAAAATTTTTGATAATTCGACCCCCCCCCCCCCCCCTCGAGAAAATCCTAGATCCGCCCCTGGGTGTGACTTCGAATCGCAAAGGGTACGTAAAAAAAACTGTTATGCGTGTGTAAAAATAGCCCGTTTTTATTATTTAGCCACATTCCAAACTGAGTCATTTGCTGGGCCAAATCTCTTTTAAGCTTCTGAACACCGTTATTTTGCGGATAGAACTTTCACGTGCTACCAAACTTGAAACCGAAATCGGCCAAATCTGTGGTAGATCTGAAGCTGGAGGTTGTTGTTGCTGTTGTAGTAGTAACTACGTTGTAGTAAATGACAGGGGATCGAATACGGGATCTGACGATCTCAGGACAAATGCGCTACCACTATTTTAAGTTCCTATATAAAGAAACTGTATACGAAACTTTTTTTTGACAAATTTGTTAGATAAGGAATTTTTTGTTGTAACCAATCTGGAAACAATGACGAGCTATCGCATATTATGTTTTTTTTCCGCACGATTTTAGCGACCTCAAATGAAAGCCGTAGGGTGTCGTCATACCTGGGCTCATATTAAAGTAGCAAATTCGATTCCAAAAACATGATTCAAAATTATTACATAACAATTCCTTCAGAAAAGAGAAAAACTGGTCTTAACATTTTGACTGCGAGTACTTCAACTTAAAACTTTTTTTACTGCAAGTACTCAATTTTAAACTTGGATGGAAACCAGTTATCGAAAAGAAGGAGTGATTTCTCAATTCGTTTTATATTAATTTTATATGTAATTTAGGTTTTTTGTCTATTTCTGAAGCTGTAGTGAAGAAAAATAAAACAGGGTAATTCTGTAAAAGACTTAAACTTTCAAAATGTTGGAAAAAAATTTTAACAGAAGATTAAGTAATTTTTAATTTTTTTAAAATTTTAATATTAGACAAAAACTTCTCAAAGTTCAAGGCAAAAGTTTTACGATAACTTTTTTTTTCGTTAACGGATTGTGAAAACAATTTTCTTGCATGGATTTTCTGCAAAATGGATTTTTTTCTGCAAAAATGAATTGATATTAACTTTGTTAATAATTATTTTAGTTCCAATCACGAAATGCAAAAGAGTCTTTTGTTCGGGCTTGTGGTTTTTGAACTTGTTAAACATTTTTTTTTACAAATCATCAGCTAAAAAAACAGCGCATAGGGAATGATTTCTGAGAAAATTCGAGCTCCAAAAATTAGTAACGAGGATATATCAGTAACGATAAATAAATCAGTAACGAGGAAAAATGGTCAGGACATTTTGTTAACTATTTTTCGAGAGAGCCAGAGCAGAATGAGAAACAGTGAAATTTCCATTTTGGTACATTCTTTTTGCTATGCTTGCTTGATTCTTTAAAAAAAATTAAATTAGCTCAAGTTTTCCCCTTTATCTGATTACGCCAGAAGATACAGAAAAAATTGAAACATTTAAAAATAACGATCAAATATTTTTCTCGCTCTCTGTTAGTGGCTTTGCACTCTTCTAACCGTGGAAACCGCAGCATCCCCCCAAAAAAGAAAATCATTACGAGGCTAAACTGTGCACTGGATAGGCGCACAATTTTGTTTCTGTATGTTCCTGGATTCCAGAGAAAAGTCTTTAAACATGTTAAAATTTTGTCGGAACGATCAAAGGAAATGAAAAAACAAAAGAAGAACAAAGAGAGCGTCCTTGTTGCGGAATATCGTGCTTACAATTCACAAAATGCACAGTTTGGCCTCGTAAGGAAAAAATTCTTCAAAATTAATAAAGCCAGAATATTTAACCACCTTCGCTATCAAGGTTGGCAGGAAAAAATAAGTGCTGTTTAAAACATTGTTTTAAACACTTGTTTTTTTCACATTTTTTTTCTACTGTTTTATTTCAGAAAAAATTTTTAATCAGCTGATTCTGCAAATCATTCAGAAATAATTTCAGGCTCGTGATGCGTCAATTATTATAGATAGATGCAAGTGCGTTATAATGCGTAAAAATCATCCACTCAGACTTGAGAAACAAATTAGGATCTGAAAAAGTTGGGAAACTTTCTTTTTTGCATGAGATTGCTCGAAGGTTGTTGAATAAAATTTGTGCACATGTTTTTTAAACTAGAATCTAGAAAAACATCTGATGTAGAAAAAAAAACAATGTTTTAAGTCTTTTATTTGTTTAAAACGTAACGTTTTTTTTCTAAAAAAAAAACAAAAATTTGCCAACCCTGTTCGCTATGCGTTAATAGAAAACTGTTTTCTTTTGTAAGAACAATTTGCCAGAAAATGGTAGTTAAAGGTAGCAAAAGGTATCCGAGAAAAACGTATCGGCAATTTTATTGGGAATTGGAACAATGTCATAGATTAACAGTTTATACAAACGAGAGTATCTAGTCGCATTGCCCGTATCACAAGTGATTCTGGCCATTCTCATGTTCTTTTCAAAACTGCTCGTAATATTATTGTTCCGAGCTTCGAATTATTTTAGAGCGACGAATTATTTTTTGGGGTGTTTTTTTCTCCGAACAAATATCGCGAACTTTATGCTAGCTACCAATTTGAGATAATTTTTGAATACAAAAGTATTCTATTCACGCGTAGTGAAGACGGTTAACTAGTCTGGCTCAGGTATGATCTCAAATTTAATTGAGGAAGGAGATTGCTGAAAATATTGCGTTAATTCTGTTCTCAATACTGCGCGTGAGGGGAGATTAAAAAATCAAAATTGTGAAATCAAAATAAAAAAAATCAGAATTGTGAATTCTTTTATGAAAATTTCGTCATTTTCTTTCATCGAAATTCGAAAGCTAACCGAAATTTACACGACAGTTTTGAGGAGCCCAAAAACAGGCTCTTGAAGCCTAATGGCGTCCACGCTATCCATGCAATTGTAAGCTAGTTTATAAAAACCCTGACAAAATTATGCCAACCCGAGATTGGAAACAATTTATAATTTTTACAACTATTTGTAATTTTAATTGATTTTCCTCACCTATTGTTAAACAAAGGTCCCATCACCCTGCGACAAGCCGTGTCCTCCGATTCTCCTCCGCTGTATTGCAGTTTTCTATTGTTGGTAATTTCACACCGTTCTTCTCCCTCGCCCAGCGCATTGTTAGTGTTACTTATAACCAAAAATATAACCAGAAAATAAGAAATCACAATCCGTTTGGAAAACATTTCTATTATATAAGTTCGCAAGTTTTATGCGGAAATTGATTTAATTTTACCAGAAAAAATGTCTCCAACTTTTTCGAAGTAAATAAGGTACTTTTTGAAGCAAACAAGTGTATAAATTTTACTGTAACTATAGAAATGATTGGGAATTTTCGTCTCGTCTCTAAAGCAGAAGTAATTTTTAGAGGTATTTAGCAAAATAAAAGGGTTTGAAAATAACAGTTTTGTCTTTTTGATAAAAGGGTTAAAAGTTTTCCCGGGGGTAAGAATGTAAGAAAGGGTAAAATTCTGATGAAGGAGCGAACGGGAAAGAAAAGTATATTAATCTGTGGAATAATTCAGAATAATGCTGGGTAATAGCAGAAGAAAAGAAACACTGGATTTGAGAAGACCGGTAAAAAATCAGTAAAAAGCCGGCTCAATTTTTCTGTTTTCCTTATTTCTGAGCTCCCTTCAAAAAGCGAATGAAAATTCTATGAACTGCTCTTTGATTCAGTTAGCTGCAATTCAATTTTGGTCAAAATAGCTGACAAAATAGTTGGCAAAATAGCTGCGCAATACTAACTAAATCTGGGATTTTTTTTGTCAAATAAGCAGGTTGAATTTTGTTGCACCGGTAATGTTGTAAGATAAGATTACAGAGAGCAAGAGGTAACTTTTTTGCGTAACTAAATACTTTTTCAAGAGCAATCAATCAAGTTTTATGGAACTTATTTCTTTGGTCTCGGAAATAAGACCTGCTTAGGAATTAGGTCTGCTTTTGTAATTTTTTTCCAACTTTTTTGCTATCGAATTACAGGTAACCAAGCGAAAATAATGAACCAAAAAATAATACAATTTAATATTATTAAACAAGAGTAATAAAAACTGGCGACCAGAAAACTGAAAACAAATTTTCTTGCCTATTGAATCTTCAGTTAAATCAGCAAAAATTTAACAATTAATTAAATTTTATCGACGCGCCAAAAGTTATAAAACTGACAAGTAGCTATAAATTCGAAAGCTATTTCTTTGAACTTTGTCGGTAAATTTGTACTTCGTTTTTTTTGCAGTCTTTGAAGATATTCTTTTTTTCCTCTGTCGTGTTTGTGTTCTGAAACAGACAAAATTCAAATATTACACTCAAAATGAAAGGAAAAGAGCAAATATTCAAATATTGACGTTTGCAAACATAATACTGGAATTAAAAGAAAAAATGTTCCGATTTTCGTTGCACGGTGTTGACATGATAATGAAAACGAAACATGTTTTTGACACAGATTCTGCAGGTTTCAATAGACAATTCTACGCCGAAACTGGTAATATTTTTCAGTTAAGTTAAGTGTTTGTGGACAATAAATTACCACAGACAATTTTTATTGCATCAAAATCAGAATTCATATTTTCTCTTACTTCAGTTGAAAGGGAACAAAACAACTAGAAGCTTAAGCTAGAAAAAAAATATATATATATATATATAAAAGAGTAGATAAAATAGAGTATACATTTTTAACAATGATAGTCGAGAATACCAGATAGAATAACAAAGTAAAGGTGAATTCGGAACATCCAGAGTTTCGCTTTGATTCAATCAGTTCTTTTTTGTTCCGACAAAATCTTATAGGTCGTGATTTGAATTGCACAAAATATCTCTAAGTGCCGAGAAAGCAGATCTTTATTTTTCAGTTCGCCAAAAAAATAGATGACAAAAAATTTACGAATGACATGCAATGAGAGACTGAACACACAATTTAATTCTACTGTTTTCGATTTGATTATTTTCTTTAATTATAGTTTTTAATTATGTTTTCGATTTTTTGTTCCGACCGAGTATGTTTCAGTTTTTCATGCAAATCAGCTACCACAAGTATTCATCAGACTGGGTTGAGTGATATATCATATTAAAGTAATTTCAATCAAGATTCGAACGTCATTTTAAAAACTTACCCAGTTTCGAGACAAACCAAATTTTAGATTTTTCGTCTAATTTTGGGCACGTTAATTGAGCATGCAGTCGTATCATAGAAGGATAATCGTAGATTAGTTGTAAATAAGAAAAATCTAGTTTTTAGCGCCTTCTTTTTTTTGATTTTTTATTAGTTATTTTTCCAATATGCCTAATTTACTATGAGTATCGGAAATACCCAAAATTTAGTCTTTTCTTCAGCTCACCACGCACAAAATTTGAAAATTAATTTTAAAAAAACTTTGTAGTTTTCTAAGAATATGGTCGGAACATTCTATGCTACTTGCACAGCAACCGGCTATCCTTGTTTTATTTATGACTTTGTTTTTTAAGTCGATACGCCTAGAAAATTCTGTTACCTGCAGAGCATTCGGATATCAATTTTTTGACGTTTCAAAATACAAATGAAACATTCATAATTTTTGTCCCTGAAGTTACCTACGTTGATCTCGCATATGAAATTAGCGTTAAAAACGCCTAAAAAGGCTCTTTGCCAAAAAAATTATTGTGGCCACAGTAGCAAAATCTAATCCTGCATTAAGACAACTTGCGCTGTGATAAAACACCATTTTTTGTTAGCAATGAATTGGCGCAGACTACTTAGAGCCAAAAGTAAAGATCCTACCCTGGGTCAATACTGTCGCCTACCAGTTGAAATTTCAACCGATTAAGCAACGAGAAAATACCGAGTTAACTAATATTCAGCGACGATAAAAGTAAACAAGACTGCTCGTATCAGGGCGAAGTCCTGAATGTTCCGACAGCCTTTTAAGGTTTTATGGAGCAGAAGTAATATTAAAAAATTAGAAATAATAAAATAAAATGAAATTTTTTTTTAGTTTGAATATTTTTTTTGAAAATGATCCCCCCACACGCCATATAAAGTACAAAAAGATAGATTTAGCTCCTTGTAACAAATCAGTTATGGCAAATAAGCTTCTTTCAACCAATTTGGAACGACTTTAAGACGGACTAACTCTCCGCTTACGCGTTAATAGCGCGAAATATATCGCGCGTTAATTGTCCCAAATTGGTCAAAATGGCAATCTTTAAACCCTCATAACTTTACGAAAAATAATCACAGGTGAACTATCTTTTCAAATTTAAGCTCAGGACAACAATAGCTTTCGATTGATATAAAAAAAATCCGTCAAAAATGGCTAGTTAAAAAGTCGAAATTTGTCTGAAGAAAAAAAAACCCACCCCGAGCACAAATATTCCGTTACTTTCGTATCGAAGTTCGGAACAATAAAATCAATTTTAGGAAAAAATGTTTGAAAGAGATTCAGAAATATGCTCAATTACAAGTTTTTTATTAAGTAAAACAGTAAAAGTAAAAGCAATATCATTATCATTGCCTGCCATTTAGCATTTGGCTATTAGCGCAATTAGAATTGAATATGTTTTCTACAATCGGCAGCGAAAAAAACGCAGTCGAAATATTTTTTTCGGCCGAAAAAACTCCTCAGTCGAAACGTTTTTCCTCGTTCAAACACATTCGAAATGTTTTTTTTCTCAGTCGAAATTCATCTCGGTCGAAAAAAACTCCTCGGTTGAACTCGGTCAAAACATTTTCCTCGGTAGAACACAGTCGAACTGATTTTTCTCGTTCTAAATTCTTCTCGGTCAAAAAAACTCTTCGGTCGAACTCGGTCGAAATGTTTTTCCTCGGTCGAACTTGGTCGAAATGTTCTCCCTCGGTCGAACATAGTCGAAATAAAGACAGCTTGGGTCGAGTCAGTCGAAACATACCGAGCCTGGCTCGAGACGGTCGAAACATACAATTTTTTGGCCGAGTCGGTCGAAACATAAATCGCAAACCTCGACCCGCGTATCAAACTGAGTAAGCAATCTAATTGCTCATGACAAGCGAAATACATGCAAGACGCTACGCTCCCTTATAATTTGAGAGTTCACAACAGATAGACGAAACCATTAATTTTTTTCAGATTTTTGAGGAACCAATTAGCTGTGGACAAACTAACTTTTTTTATTAAGAAAAATAATTTGAATTACTGTCATAAGGGTCAGCAATTGAAAGCATTTTCATGAAGTAGTAATTTGTTTGCCAATTTGCTCACAATCTACTTGAAATTTGAAATTTTTGTCTTAAAATTAAGTAAGCACACTGGACAAAACATAAGCGCATGCCACTAGCTGACTAAATAATTTAGTGAGAAGAGGCTTCGGGTTTCAAATTCGAATTTTTGTAGTGGAGGGAAACTTAAATAATTTTGTCAATATAATGTTGAACGCTTTAAACTTTTCAGATCTGTTTAACTATTCCCCCACCCCTTATATCACCTAGTAACGATCCCCCCTCCTTATGAAGAAATAAATCAATGTTTAGGCATATGGGAATTTTGCACCTAGTAACGAACCTCCCCTATTTCCAAAGAGGGGGGAATAATTTAAAAGCTCCAACTTTTCTTCAAATGGTTCAAAACTTCATTATTTCAGTCAGCGGTTGCCAATTTGCTAGTAATTTTTAACACGAGATCTAAGTCAAGTTTCGATAAAAATGCAAGAGAAATCATGTGTCGGCAGATCTCGGTTTCACGTCGACTTTGTCTCGTTCCGTGTTTTTATATCGACTCTTAAATGAACGTACTGTGAACAGAGTAGAATTTCAGAATCAATTCAGCGGTTTCTTTCTTTCTCAAAGCGCGATCTGATATTTTTATTGTTCTAAATTTCCGACCGAGTGAGCAACTTTGCACCAACTATGCATTTGCTTTGAAACATTTTTTGAAAGTAATCGAACCGTCAGTGATGTCCATTTAAAAAAATTTAAGTTTATTAAAATTTTCATTTAAATTTCAATTTATGTAAACGTGAAATTATGAGCCCACTCAATTTAAATGAAAAAATTTAATTCAAATCGAGCAATTTGAATTGAAAAAAAAATTAAATTGCTCCGGCGGTATTCGATCCGACCTAAAGTTCAGAGTTTTTGATTTCACATTGCACAAATCCGCCGAAAAAGCAAACAATCTAAATGTTCACGGCGAATTTGATGAATTTTTGCAGCAAATAGATATGCCAAAAAATTGTTTTGGAATTCTTTCCGCAATATTGCAAAAAGTCCCCAAAATTGGCAGAAAAACTGCAAAAAAAACAGACTGAAAAAAAATTTAATTGATGCCACTAATTTTTACAATTTTCTTAAACAATTTTAATTTAAATTTCAATTTTTATTTTTTTAAATGGACATCACTGCGAACCGGTTTTGATTGAGTTTTGGAACTCAATTAAGAAATCAATTAAATGAGCTCAACTTTGAAATTATTTTAGTCTCCAATAATTGTGCCCAGTTGCGACCATTTGAAAGTTCCCAAAAAAAGCGCGCTAAATGTCCGTTCCTGCATGCTATTCGCGTACACAATGAACTAATTCGATTCAGAAATCAAAAAGCACTAATATTCAACAAGACTGCTCATATATCAGGGCAAAACCCTGAATGATCCGACTGTCCCTTATTTCATATCGAATAATTTTAGGGAAAAGAAAATACTGAAAAGCTATACATTTTGGACAATATCAAAGTATAAAATTTTGAGTCGTACGAAACTAATACGACCAATTACCTAGACTCAATTCAATGTGAAACGATTTTGTTGTGCGGGATAATTCGCCACGCATAAATAATTAGCGTTATGCTCTCAGCTTTGTGAACAAACTCTTCAAAGCGGGCATAATTTAGTCCAGAAAATGGCAAATTTGGCAACTTTCAAATCCCAGAACTTTACAAAAAATGATCGATCGGAGGTGAAATATCTTTTTACATGTGAGCTCATGAAGTCGATATCTTCAATGGGGTATAAAAATTTTTGCTGAAAATTATCATTTCGATCGGTGAAAACTGACAGAATAAAAAAAACCCCACCCCTTAAAAAAACCCACACATAAACATTATCTTTTCTTCGAAAGTCGGAACAAAAATTAGATTAAATAGTTTTACACAGAGGTTAGGCTAAGCCGTGAATGTTCCGACTGGCCATCAATTGGTCTCGAATAGTAATTGGTTAAGATATATTGACAAACTACGAATTTTAGTCTGATAACATCAAAATTTAAGTGTTGAAATTTGAGTCGCGTATGGAAACAACAAAACTATTCAAATCAGGGCGGCGAAGCCATGAATGTTCCGACTGCCTTTCACGGTCTATGGAGCAGTAATAACATGGAAAAATTAAAGGTTATAAAATAAAATTAAAAGATCATTATTTTTTTAATTTGAGATTTTTTGAGAAAATCATCCACCCACACGCCATGTACAGTACAAAGTGATAGATTTCGCTCCCATTTACAAATCAATTATGGCAAATAAGCTACCTTCAACCAATTTGGAACAATTTCTAAGAATGATTAAATCTCGATTTCGCGTTATTAGCGCGAAATATATCGCGCGTTAATTGACCCAAATTGACCAAACTAGCTATCTTTAAACCACCATAACATTACAAAAAATGATCACAAGTGAAATATCTTATTAAATTTAGCATCAAGACAATGATATGTTTTCAATGATATAAAAAAACGTCAAAAATGACTAGCTAAAATTCGAAAATTATCTGAAGAAAAAACCGCCCCGAGTACAAACATTCCGTTATTTTCGTTAGGAAAGTCGGAATAATAAGACCAATTAGCTTGCCTCAATTCAATTTGGAACAATTATGAGTGCGAATAATTTGCCATGCAGAAATAATTCGCGTATTAAAACAATTAAAGTATTACTCGAGCAGCACAACCATCCTCATTGTTCCGACTTTCGATACGAAAGTAACGGAATATTTGTGCTCGGGGTGGGTTTTTTTTCTTCAGACAAATTTCGACTTTTTAACTAGCCATTTTTGACGGAATTTTTTAATATCATTCGAAAGCCATTGTTGTCTTGAGCTTATATTTGAAAAGATATTTTACCTGTGATCATTTTTCGTAGAGTTATGAGGGTTTAAAGATTGGCTTTTTGGCCATTTTGACCAATTTGGGACAATTAACGCGCGATATAATTCGCGCTATTAACGCGTAAGCGGAGATTTAATCCGTCTTATAAATCGTTCCAAATTGGTTGAACGAAGCTTATTTGCCATAATTGATTTGTTACAAAGAGCGAAATCTATTCTTTTTTACTTTATATGGCGCGTGGGGGGATGATTTCATAAAAAAAACTTTCAAATTTTAGAATTTTTTTTTTCATTTTATTTTATTGCATTTAAATTTTATGTGTTACTACAGCTCTATAAACCTTAAAAGGCAGTCGGAACATTCAGGGCTTCGCCCTGATACGAGCAGTCTTGTTTTAGTATAGTGCAAGCATACGCGCTTGGCAATCCAAAAATTTCCGGTTCGATACGCATACGCGGCCAACTTTTGTAAAATGGGTCTAAAAACAACCCAGGGCCCAGGCATGTATGTTCCTCACTTTCTTCGAAAGTCGGAACAAACAAAATGGAATTTAAATTTACCTAAATAACCTGAAAATTTAGACCATAGATATATATATTTACAGAAGCTCATATATATAGTTTTACCGAAGCTCAATTTGGATGCTTGGAAATTCAATTTAAATTTTGATTTAGAAACACATCGTCTCGGCAAAGCTATCTCATCTGTACCGAATGCAGAAAAAGCGTTAAAAATTTTCTTCCCAAACTTACCATAGAAACCTTCAGTCGATCAATTCCAAGAGTCAGTGTATGTAATGATCTCAAACTAAAATTTGGACCTTTCTAGCTTTAACAAAAAGAAATGTAGCGGATACAAACAAAATCAAGGAAAACAATAACAAAAAGGCTAATTTAAAGACATTTATCTTCAAGGTCCCGGAAATGATCAATGGTTTTAGCGACAAAATTGAACGTTTTATTGATAATGAGATGAGATAAAGCAAGAAATCGATTATAAATCAGAGTTAGATGTTCAGCCTCGCCTTTATAATGTTGAGAATGATTTATAATATGTTAAGCGCGACCATTAAGGTTTTATAATGATCGAGGACCGATTAAATCAAAAGATAAAAGTTGAATTTGAACCCGAGTTTGAGTAAATCTCTTAGTCTGAATAAAATTATAGACAAGCGGTTTATAACTCTTTGATGCTGTGAAGTGACATTGCAAATACCTTTTTGGGCTAATTTCGGGTGAAATTTCAACTCTTTTTGGGTTATATTTGGCTTTAATTTGGGTTCTTTTGATTTCTTGGTTCCGATTATTTCGCTATCTAATGCCTTGCATCTGGCATTAGTCGGTGTTATTTACGGTTTAACAGTGCCAGTTTTGTAATTGAGATTTGGTATGTTGGTAAGCAATGCAATTCCGAAATAAAACAAGTATTATGGCGGCACTGGCATAAAAGATAAAAGAGTTAAGAGTGTAGTAGTGTTCTGGCTGCGGAAAGAAGAGAGTCTCCATTCATTCAGTTCAATTCAACTTCCCCAAAGTATACGTTTATTCCCTCATTTTTTCCCCCCCCCTTTAAATTTCATTTCACGGGCGCGGTCGATACTCCCATTAAACGCTCACTTTTAATTGACGTTCCAAAGGTGCCAAAATGTCGAAATTTTCCCAAAAAAAAATATTTCGAAAATTTTCCAAAAATTTTGCAGTCTAAAGCAATGTTTGAATTTTTTTAAACATTTGAAAATAGTTCATTTTTTTTCTATTAAAATATTTGTCGGCCAGGAAGGCGGTAGCGGTGTTTTAATGCCGGTTCCCTTTTATATTGGGGCCGCTTTTATTGTGTTTTATTTTATTTTGCTTTATTCCTTTATCTCCATATTCCAATCTGGATTTCTCTCCCTTTTTACAACCTCGTACAGATCCGGCTCACATTCCGACTGCCTTTGATGTTGCGGCGCTCTAATAGGCGTCTGTGTTCTTCCTATAAGCACTATTAGAACAACAAAACGCCAACGTATACTATCAATGAGAAAACTATTTTTTTCTCACTATTTTTTATAAGACCGAAATCAGAACTTGTTATGGCTCTCTTTAATGATACGGCTCTCCTCACCCCCTTCCTCTTCCTGACCTTACAAAGGGGGGGATTCGTTGAAGAGAAAACAACAAACGTTCGTAGATATTCAACCGTTAAAGTTAGCCATTTGTAGCGGTGGATATTCTTTGATACTATAGGGGGGATAGTAAAAGGCATCCCACGGATCCTTTTCTATGCGAGGAAAAGTAAGTGAAGCCTATCCAAAATCTCAAATGAGCAGCTTTTCAATAATTTACAGCAAATGTTACAGGACAGTTATACACCATATTTATAAAAACTTGAAGAAAAGCCTGATTCATGAGAAATCACTAGCTATATTGAGATAGCTCCCCTTAACTTCAGCCTTTCACCCAAAAATAACCACCGATCAAGCCTACATTTTTTCTCGCTTTTGTGGTTGATCGTAGATGCTGACTCATGCTTCGGTTTATTGGCTATTCGTCTTTTTGGTCTATAGACCACCCAAATAAATTGACACTGCGAACCGACTCAGCGACTGAAAAACTTAATCGGTGCTTTAGCCCAGAAGCGTCTGGACCATTCTATTATAAGGATTTTAAAAAGTCAACTATCTTCGAAAATTTTTGAAGAACAGCTAATGTCAACATATGCAACTGAATGACAATCTAGTAGAGAAACTTTTTGCATTGCACTTTATTCTCATACTGATTTTTCATTTTGGATACACAACGCCAATATCTAAGTCAATTACAACTGCAGTTTTAAAAATCTAGCTAAGAATCGAGGCGGCGACTTGAATTATTATCTGATTTTAAAAAGATAGCTCGCACTCAGAAATTCAACTTCAGGAGGAAAGTATTACCAGAATTTTAACAATGTATAAAAATGAAGTTTCTGAAGTCTGGAATGGAAATTAAAGAAGGTCCCCATAGATCAGACCTGTCTAATTATCTCACCACGCAGAGCCGTCTCAGATGTTACATTTCCATATTATGCAAATTAGGGAAGGGGTTACGCAATGCCAATATGGTATCACGTATTACATAATTAAATGATGAATGTGATATTATACGGTGTCTGGTTACATACGACGAATACATGTACAAAAAAGCAGGGTTTTCATAAAAAGTTTTCCTAGATGAATTCGGGACATTTTTTGGACCCAACAGTTATATAGCTTTTATGAATGACTAAAAACGACCGATGAAAATATGATATTACATTTTGCTGCAAAAAAATTTGGCATGAAATTTGCGCAGGGAAGATAGAAACTTGAAAATTTTCAAAACTAGCAAGGTCACAAACTTGAAATAAGCAAAAACGATAGATGTATTCGAGGAAAAACAGAAAGAAAACCAGTTCTAGAAACAGGAACAAACTTCACGGCTGATAGAAAAGGTAGGAAAGAACATTTGGAAATTTACCCAATTTACAGGATGTTCATTGAATCGAAACTTTCGGCCGTACAGTTCCTCTGCCACGTGAACAAGCAACCGCCTTAAATGAACAAAGATCAAAGCAATCAACCAGACTAGAAGTCGCTTTGAAAAGGTGTAACTCAGTTCTCTTTGGACCACTTAGCAAAACAATCCCAATTGAAAAGAACAATAATTTTTGATAAACAGAGAAGTGAATAGCATCTTTGGACTTTCATTTTATTAATAAAAAGATGCCTCTGGCGGCATTATTGAATCTATTTTGTAACTTGTGTCTTTGTGTCTTCTGAAAAAATATTTTTGTCCTATCTTAAAAGCGATTTCGAACGCAATCAAAAACAGGGATTTGAAATAATTAAATGTTTTTAAAATAACTTGAAATAATACAGTAACATAACTTATATTGAGCTTTCCCAAGTTCCAATAACACATTCGATAGATGTTGTATAGGTTTTGTCTTATGAAAAATCGTACAAATGATCCAGCCTTGAGCTTCAAAAATTTACTCCATTCACATAATGTTAGGTAAAACATAAATCCTCGCATTATAAAACGATTGCTGTGCTAGCAGTTCAAATTTTGTGGTAAAATGAAAAAAATGTATTTGAACTCAATAAAATGTTTCTGCTTGTTATTTTTTCTTTCAGCAAAAAACGATAATTCAGGCTTCATCGTAACTTTAAAATAAAAATTAAGCGTGCATTTGTCTATATTTAGTTGAAGATCATATACAGTGCTGATTTAAATTAACCGAACAAAACGAACAAAATTAAAATTCAAACGCGTTTTTCTCAAACTGAGACAAAAAGTGACACACAAAAATTGCTTCGAATTTCACCAAAATTAATATGGTGAACTTTTTCAACATGGTAAGCAACTTTTCAACATTTGTTTGTTTTGTACGGATAATTTAAATCAGCACTGTATTACAATTGTTTAATAAGTGCTAATCAAAAAATCTATGAAATTTTTAACAAAAATAATTTTGTACATTTGGTCAAAGTGTACTCAGTTTCAACAGGAGTATCCATTTGCTGTGCAAACATCACAAATTTTTGCAACCAAAATTTTTTTTGCTTAAGATAAATTTCGAAAAAAAAATTTTCATCGTCTTTACTAAGCTTAACATTACTAAGAAAAGAGTAATTTAAATCATCCAAAAAACTAAAGATTCCAAATAGATTTTTCTCTGGACCAAAAATAGATTTTATAACATGGGTCGAATCAAAACGGAAAAAGCTTCGATATGAAATATCACTTAAGCCATCTAACGATTTGTGCTACATAGTTTTGCCTGGAAAGAAAGAAAAAACTAAAACACGCCCCAGCTTAAAAAACTTTCCATACAAAAAATGCATGAAAAATGATAAACTACCATATCATACATAAACTGACATGGACATTAGATTTATGATTCTTTTTATGCTGAAACACTGGAAGTTAATGAACCCAAACTCCAATTGTACCAGTAGGGTGAAAAAAAACGGATTAGGCTTCTAATAAAATCTTCTTACAATTTTTTTTGACGAACAATGAAAAAACTCTCGTAGCTTTCGCGAGCATACAATAACTTTTCACTCTTCGCATCGAAGCAAAAATTTCACAATGAGATTTTTAATCTGCGAAAACATATGTGACACTGCGAAATAGTGAAATTCCGATTTAATCAATACTCTATAAAGGCTTTGATTTAGTAACTCAAATTTTAAAAACCAAAACTTCTAGCCTAAATTGCTAATTTTCATATCTAATGGCCAGGAAATAATCGCTGTACTCGCTTGAAATTTACTAAGACTAAAAAATTTTGATTTAGTTTTTCTCGACGCTGGGACATACTTTTGAAATTTTTTAAATGTCGTTCGAATCTCGACTGAAAGGGCTTCACTAAGATATATCACTCGACCCATTCCGATGAATACTTGTGGCACCTCATTTTGCGTGGAAATCGAAAAATAGTTTAAAAAATTAGAAAAAAAATAAAACATACCCAAATATGAAGTCCTCCTCACTTTCAGTGGTTGGAACAAAAAATTTCTTCCTTCGCGGTATGAAGAAGATTCACACAGACTAATTCAATCAGATTATTTATGAATAGAGGCAATTGAGGTCAAACTGCCTTGAAACAAATACAAAAAGACAAAAATGTAAGACTTGTTCCATGGATGAAATTGGTTTAAGAAGAAAACTTTATGAAATTTTTGAGAGCTCATTTCCACTGATTCGTTAAAAAATACGCAACCAAATCTTAAGAAATGCGTCAGTCAAACTTTATTTTAGGTTGACTTGATCATTGCAAAAAATTTACACGGATAACCTCAACAAGCTTTTGATTTTTGGTTCATGTTGTAGTTACAAATAAGCTTCTGTAATATGTAAGCTTTTCAAAACATTTGCGTTAGAATTACATCAGTTTCGCACAACATTAAAATATACGTCTAAGCTAAGATTTTATCATGTTCACCAAAACTTGAGAGACTTCTTTATCAAACAGCTTTCAAAAGTTCAAACTGAGCGTGGTTTTCAACAAACTTTGCGTTTTCTTTTAAGCAAAGTAAGGAAAAAGCTTGTGTAATAAAGCTGGAAATTTTTGGCAAATTTTTTGAGTAACTTGAAGATTATAATTTAAAAAGTTTGAACTGTTCGTTATTACATAAGCCCCCAAATTGTTTTAATTTTTTGAACAAAAATTTTTGATGCTACAGAACAAAAAGAACAAAAAATGATTGCTGATGAATAATTATATCGGCAAATTTAGAAAAAAAATAATTTAGTTTAAGAGCAATAGAAACTATTCAAGCTGATTTTGCGAATCAAGAACGGCCATAAGTGCAATGGAAGGGTCCCAAGAAAATTACAGGAACCCTTATGTAAACGCAGTGCCTAGGAATTTTCCATTACGAGGCCAAACTCTGAAATTTGTAAATTGTAAGCGGATTCCGCTACCGGCCAAAAACAGATTTGTCGCGGAATCCAGAACATTGCTAGTTTTCTTTGATACTCTGTTCTGTTTTGGATTTCACGAAAAAAAAACAGCTAAAACACTGTATCGCTCAAAATAGCTCCAAAAGCTGCTTATTTTGCTGAAATCCACAAACAAAACACAATATATGTATTGTAAAACTGCGCTGTCGCTAAGCCCGCAAGTGTAAGCTGAATCCACAAACTGTGAGCAGAATCTCCAAAATGTAAGGGGAAACTGAATTTTGATTGCGGATTCAAGTAACATATATAATTAAATTTTTATAATTTAGTTACGTCTTTGTTATAAACAAAAATGCCGAACCCACTTATATTTGAGGAATCCTGAACAACTAGTTATTTTCGCTAGTTGTGAAACCTGCAACACAACTAATGCGCCGACAAACGTTACCGTACAACTATTTGTATGCGAAAACCTCGAAAACTTTGTAAATGGAATCCACTTACATTTTGGAACATGTTTAAGAGCTTGACTCTGGATTCCAGTGACCTACAGACACCAAACTGTGCGCCTATCCAGTGCACATTTTGGCCTCGTAATGTCTCAATTTATTGCTTCAATGATGTCAAGTGAGGCATGTTAATTACGTCTGAGAAAACGTTTTAATAGCTGTATTTGGTTAGACAGTTGAAAATAGTGTGTTATGTGATCCCTCTATCACGCTCGGTTTTTATAAAAAACGCTTTATCACACTTGAGCCAAAGAGCAGAGCAAAGTTTGAAATATATTGCAGTAAAAAAATTTTAAAGTCTCCCTTTATTTAAACAGACTGCTGCTCATGGATAGCAGTTTCTCGTTAAATTTATAGGTTTTTAATTTAAAACTGCCCAAAGCAGTCCCATTTATACCAAAGTTAACTTGTAAAAAAAAACGAAAAAATCGGTTCCATTTGTACCAAAATCATTCAACTCGATTTCTGATTAGTTGAATTCTAATAGGACGAATTAACAAATTAATTAACTACTGATCAAAATGTTGCGAGCTTGCCAATAGACGGTAGAACTCAATATGTGATCCCTCTATCACGCTCAATCGAAAATTCAAGCTGATTATCCTTGCGAAGCGGCGACGCGCGCATAGCGCGCCCGCATGTGACTTTAACACAAAAGCCTAAAATATTCGGTTTTGTAGTCTTTATCAATTGAGTTTTTTTGGTACTAACTCGATTGAATGTTTATTTTGGTACAAATGGGACTGTTTTGTTAGGTTGGTAATTGTGAATACCCACCGATAGGACAAAATGAATTGTCTCGTACTGAAGGGAACCGGCCTACTTGCATGCGCGACGCTTAACATGCGGCTATTAGCGCAATTGCAATTGAGTTTGTTTTGTCAAATTTGCAACTAAAACTGATGCGTGCCGCAACATAGTCAGTAGCTATTTTGATTGCGCATACTAAGCAGCACGCATGCAAGTCGCTACACCCTGTACTAACATACATTGATTGTTCAAGCTGAGAGCAATTCGCCGTGTGTACGGCTTACATTACAGATACCAAACACGCATGAACTCGTGCAGTAAAATTCCCAATTTATGGACCGGCTTAAAAGCAAGTGTATCGATTAGCATCCCCAAATCAAATAGTGCAAATACTCGTACGTTTTTCAAAATTTTTTTACGCAATGTTGGGATTTTGGAAGCGTGCAATTCATCAAATATTTATATTATACGACAAAACTTTTTTAAATTACTTTAACAAATCAAGTGATTTTTATAAGCAAATGAAAGCTTAAGCTAAATTATTTTTGTCCGATATAATGCTTATTTAAAGCAACTATTGCATATTAACATTATCACATATTTATTGCTGCGCCCCGGTTTAATTTGGCGTTTAAAAGCCCCGTAGCTTTACAAAAAAGAGTGATCCGGTTTTTTATTTTGTACCCAGGGTATCGATATCTCTCAAGTGGTACAAAATTTTGGTCTAAAACTGTAGCTTCATCAGTCATTTTTTTTTGTTGTCAGTTAGCTGAGAACTTAGGTTCTATCTGACATAAAGTTGCCAAATAATGATACAAGAGCACTATACTATTAGATTCAGGTGCCGAATCTAAGCGCAGCTGAGCAAGCAATCGATGTATGCCAAGCCCGGGTCGAGGTTTTTGCTACTTATATTTCGACTGACTCGACCAAAAAGCAGCATGTTTTTTATTTTTATGAATCACCTTGAAACTACGCTCGATGAGTTTCGACAGTCTCGAACCAAATGAACAATTTACGACTGTATTCGACGTTTCAACCAAATTCAACCAAAGAATATTTTCCACCAAAGTTCTACGTGGAACCCCTCTTTCATAATTGCTCTTTTCAGGACCCAACGATCGTACTTGTACCCTTTTTTTGGCTCTTTTCCATCCCGTTTTCGTGCCCAACTTTAGAGCTTTGCTTTATATGTTATTTTTGTTCCGAGTTGCGAAGAAAACAGAATATTTATGTTCGGTGTGGTTTTTCTATTCAGTCAGTTTTCACTGCTCGAAATTATAGTTTTCAACAAAATTGCTTTATACCCAATTGAAGATATCGATTTCTTGAGTTCAAATTTAAAAAGATAATTCACCTCCGATTATTTTTTGTAAAATTCTAGGGAATTGAAACTTGCCAAATTTGCCATTTTCTGGACCAAATTATGCCCGCTTTGAAGAGTTTGTTCGTAAAGCTGAGAGCATAACGCGAATTATCCCGCACAACAAAATCGTTTCACATTGAATTGAGTCTAGGTAATTGGTCGTATTAATTTCGTACGACTCAAAATTTCACACTTTGATATTGTCCAAAATTTATAGGTTTTCGATATTTTCTTTTCCCAAAAATTATTCGATGTGAATTAACCCGGGTCGAGGTTTGCGATTTATGTTTCGACCGACTCGACCAAAAAATAGTATGTTTCGACCGTCTCGAACCAGGCTTGGTATGTTTCGACCGACTCGACCCACGCTGTCTATGTTTCGAATTTGTTCGACCGAGAAAGAACATTTCGACCAAGTTCGACCGTGGAAAAACATTTAGGCCAAGTTCGACCGAGGAAAAAGTTTCGACCGAGTTCCACTTCGAAAATTTTTCGACCGAGAAGAATTTTGACCTAGAAAAAACATTTCGACTGTGTCTGACCGAGGAAAAACGTTTCTCGTGGCGGTCCTGTATATGACCAGCAAATATGCTGTTCAAGCTAACTGCACTTTAAAATTACATTTATACTGAATTATTTTGCTAAGTGCTACTGTTTTACAGTTTTGCATGCAAAAAATCTGATAAAATCAAATTCTTGGTAAAATTTTGCTTGTGTTCGACTTTGCTTCGACCGACTTGACTTTGTTTCGAATTTGAGTTCGACTTTATGTTTCTATCTGAGTTCGCTTTTATGCTTCGACCAACTCGACTTTATGTTTCGACTTTGTGTTCGACTTTATGTTTCGACTTTGTGTTCGACTTTATGTTTCGACCGACTGGACTTTATGTTTCGACTTTGTGTTCGACTTTATGTTTCGACTTTGTGTTCGACTTTATGTTTCGACCGACTGGACTTTATGTTTCGACTTTGTGTTCGACTTTATGTTTCGACCGACTGGACTTTATGTTTCGACTCTGAGCTCGACTATAGCGCCCTCTCCTTTATGGATTTTCCGTCGAACTCTGACTTGACTGCTTTGCCCTGATATACGAGCAGTCTTGTTGCTAAATACGTGATGTTACTATGTAAGTTATTAATAAACCTATGTGTAAAGTGTTCACAGCAGTTCACCATGCAAAGCTTCGATGCATTATCAAAGTGCTTAAAAATAGTTTGAAGGATCAACTGTAATGTCTTTCCTTTTTTTATTTAAGGGGGATGAAGGCTGGATTTTTTAGTAACTAACTGCGTGAATAAACCCTTGATTCAATTAACAGTTTTACAAAAATGAAAGGAAAAGAAAAACCTCGTGATTTCATTTTCGTAATTAGAAAAAAATTATTTGAGTCATTTTCATTTATTGATTTGATTTTAGAACTTTTGAATAACAAAACTTCAATGGTGTGTACCTAGAGCAGCCTTTTTGGATTCTCGAAAAGTTTTTACGTTCCTGGATAGCCGAAAACTAAGCATCAAATGAAAAGTCATAAGCAATGATCTCTTATCAAGTATTGACCAGGCCCAGCCAAGCTGTAAATTTCGATCAACTTCGGCTACCGGGGAGCAAATTTCTTCTTTAGCTATCTGGGAATGCAGCTTCGTGTTTCACCACCACCTGAATAAGCGTATGGAAACATAGCGCGGAATTAAAGACCATAGTTACGGTAAGAACATCTATAAGATTATGTAGTTCATCATTCGGTGGCATGTCCCAAATCCGAATACTCGGATAGACGAAAAAAACTAGTGCTGTTAGACGAAAATTTGTTGAAAAGTGGCTAAAAAACTTTTAAAGTAATATCGGGAACGCGGCATTGGCAAGTAGCGACAGACTGTATTGCGACAAGATAGCCATTGTAGTATTAGAAAATCAAAACTTTTGGCTATCCCATAAAAAAAATGATCAAGCATGCATCAGAAAATTCAAAAATTGATAATTCTCAGCAAAGGCAGGCTTCCATCTTCCATCAGTCAGTGCAGCAAAGCGAGCCTCTTCTTTTAATCAAAACAAAGTTTCAGAAGATTTCAAACTCACCAAGTCTTTTCGTCAAACATCTGAAGTACTACAAAAAATGTCGAAATTAGTTCTGTTTTTGTCTATTTTCAATTCTATTTCAACTGACACAAAATATTGAAATAAAACGGAGTTTATAAGTTCGATTTGGCAAACTAATTCAGCTAAACTGTAGTTAAGTAATGTTAATGTTTTAGTTTCATACAAGAAAAGCAACGAATAAAAGATTGGAATACTGAGCAAACAAAATAACAATCTGAGCAGAAAGAAATGTAGTCTTTGATGTAATTCGTATAAGAGAACATGTTTTTATCAATTGAGCTGGCGGCATAGGAGCACTTTGAAGTTTACGCGCACCAATAAAAGACTAAATTCAAAATACCAAATCAAAGCGACTCAGGTAATAAATGGGTGATAAATGAAACCAGGTCGTAAAACATTTGCCGCCAACACAAGCCTGCTCAGATTAAGAGGGGGTGCAGCCGGCCAAATTATCCGAAAAACAAGAGACAGTAAATTGAGTTTTCTTCTATTTTCTCCAAAAGCATGCAAAAAGCTATTAACTTTTGAAACAGTAATTTTGAACAAAAAAAGCTGCTTGTTCAATAGAATTTCTTAAAAGTAATCTTTAATTTCAGATTTTTGAAGTCTGAACTAATTTTTTCAAGTAGAAGAAGATATGGTGACCAATGTCTACGAGTGACCTTAAATCGCAAGTTTAACCTTATCCCATTTGCAACAAAAATTATCATCAAAAAAGACAACATTTGCTGAATCTTGTTAACTACCCCCTCCCCTTAAAAAGAAAGAATTGAACAGTTAAGCATATACGAATTTTGTACTTTTGTACCTTGTTAACTATTGCCCCCACCCCCCCCCCCCCCCCCCATTGCAATAGAGGGGGGGGGATAGTTAACAAGATCTCATTTGCTAAAGCATGTTAGAGCAGTTTCTGGCCTTCAACACAATCGCTGCTCAAGTTTTATCATTTTCTGCTGAATTGTATTTATTGTATGTACATTTTGTGAAATATTTGCCTAGATTAAAGAACGCAAAAATTAACAAGACTGCTCGTATCAGGGCGAAGCCCTGAATGTTCCGACTGCCTTTTAAAGTCTATGGAGCAGTAAAAACATTAACAAATTCAATGAAAAAAAATAATCAATTTTTTTTTCTAAAATTTGAAATTTTTTATGAAAATCATACCCCCACACGCCATACAAAAGTACAAAAGGACAGATTTCGCTCCTTGTAACAAACCAATTATGGCACATAAGCTTCTTTTAACCAATTTGGAACGATTTCTAAGACGGATTAACTCTCCGCTTACGTGTTAATAGCGCGAAATATATCGCGCGTTAATTGTCCCAAATTGGCAAAATGGCAATCTTTAAACCCCTGTAACTTTAACAAAAATGATCACAGGTAAAATATCTTTTCAAATTTAAGCTCAGGACAACAATACCTCTTTTGAATGATATAAAAAAAACCGTCAAAAATGGCTAGTTAAAAAGTCGAAATTTGTCTGAAGAAAAAAAAACCCACCTCGAGCACAAATTTTCCGTTACTTTCGTACCGAAAGTCGGAACAAAAAGATAGCCGGTTATTGTGCAAGTTGCACAGAATGTGGCGACCGCAGTCTAAGAAAAATTTTTAAAAAAGTATTTTTCAATTGAGGGTCGTTTTTTCCGCATAGTGCGATAAAAAAATCCGAACGAAAAAAGAACTTAAGCGTACTTGACAGTCATAGTAAAAAATGCCATTCAAAAAACATAGTAAAAATGCCATTCGGAAAAGTTTTTGACGAAAATTGACTAGAAAAACGAAAAAAAAATGTTAAAAAAAATTAAAATAATTAAAATCAAAATTTATTAAAATAAATTCAAAATTTATTGCACAAATTCTTGGAGTTTTATATCTTTGCTTACATAATGAAAAACTCCAAAAACTGCTTTAATTTGAGTACAACTAAGTTTTCACGGCTTAAAGTAAGCTTAAATAAGCTATGTAAGCCTACACGCTCACCGTATTAGTTCGAAATTAGGCCGAAAATCAAAAATTTCAAGCCTGCTTTTCTCGACACTGTGAAAAAAAAATTAAAAGTTTTAAATGTCGTTCGAATCACAAAAACAAAAACAAACAAAAAATAAAACACCTGAATACAAAAATCCGCTCGAATACAAAGTTTCAAATGGTCGGAACAATTAAACTTTCTGCTAATTCTGGATTTCGGTTTTTGTTCTAATTCTCGATATCGGTGCTCGAAGGGGCTGTCGCTGTGTTTGCGTGTTTGGCCGATTGCTTTGCTGACCTAATTAGCCGACCTTTGAATGGTAATCGGGTAAACTTAAATTAGCATTTGCTTAATGGGGCCTGAAATAGTTTGAAGCTGACGGCGTGTAAACATGCGATTGTGAACCATTGTCATTGTTAACTGATTTTGTCGGTTAAGATAAGATTAGATGACTTCACAAGAAATGAGAAAGGAAATGTGATCACGTGAGCAATTCACCAACCAACAACAACCCCCCCCCCCCCCCGCCCCTCGCAACCCCCATTACCCCAACCCCCTCCTAGCCACCAACATGACTATTCTCCCCGGTTCAAGTATAATACAAGGAACGTACAATCTCCCCTCCCCCTTAACCGACCACTCTCTCCCCCAGCAGACCCTCTCCCCCCGCCATCAACAGTTTTTTAAATCTTCCTTATATAAACAACCGGGCTATGGTGGAATTCAAAACTTGAGAGAATCTTAACATTCTAATTGGATATCTGATAAAAGATACCCAAATTCTGATAAAAGATAAGCAAGAAATCGAAGTCTAAGATATTTCTGATATTTCTTTGAAAAAACGAAAACGTTCGCATATTTTGAAAAATTTTTCAAAAACTAAAAATTAATTCAAGATAAAATATTTGAGATACATACTTCTGCATAAATCTCCGGTGCGAGATTATATGAATTATATGCTAGACTAAAAACACTTAGGAAGCGATATAATAGCAGAGCAGCAAAATTGAAGTCAGAATTTAATTTTTTAAGATATATAAAACCCTTTAGAAGAATCTACTCAGAAACTATATAAAACCCGTTACTAAAATAAGATGTTTTAATCATTTCAAATTTTTATAACAGCTGTCTTTGTAGTGTCGAGATTTTTGTGCTATCTTGCCTACATAAAATCCGGTGTCCCACTCTTTAAGTTTGCAATCAAACCATAAAAGAGTCGGAAAAATAGCAAAAAATGACGAGCTTTGCCTTTATTTTGGATCTAACTACATGAAAAGTCTCGTCCCGAATCGAGAAGTCCTATTCCCCCTTCATTATGGAATCAAAGGGATGCGGCATCATCGGGTTTGGCCAGAACAACAAATGGTGTAGAGGGCTGGCATTATGACAAAAAGTAATACTTCAGTGGATCGCATCCCAGCATATGGAAAACGATTGCAAATTTGCAAAAAGACGCATCCGTCCAAAAATTTAATTTCGATAACGCCTCGAGTGGGCACCAATTTACAAAAAAGAAAAAATACCGCGTGCTCAACAAAAAAGTGCAGAATATTATTCATGTTTACGAAGAAGAAACGGATTTGCGTTTCTTTCGCGCTATGGCGAACTTGATTTAAACGTTTGCTCTTTTGTTCTTTGTATATATTTTCATTTTAAAACTTTGTTTGTCAATTTTTTTGAGAAAAGACGTCTCCTTGCAGCCTCCCGGAGACGTAAAAAAACGCATTGACTTGACTCAAATTTGAAAAACGCTGTCTCTAGCTATTTAATCCCGGAACAATCGCTCTTTTGGATGGGACGCTAGGTTGGGACTAGGGGTTGGCATACTTTTTAGACTTTGTGTTGTATGCCAACAATTCAAAAAAAGTTGACAAAGCTTAGATGATTCGAAAAAATAGATAAGTTTTACTTATGATCGGTATTTCAATTTAAAATAATCCGCTTGGATCAACTTTTGGGTCACAACCAGTTCTCATTCCTCATTTCATTTAATTTCAACCAATTAACCTTTTATTAGCGGGAATTGTTTCAAGATTGTTCCCCCCTTTTTAACTCTAAACAACTTAACACCCTACAATTTCACTCCCTACTTTTTGTTGCCTTAGCAATATGACATCGCCTACATTTTGAAACAATTTCTATGACTTAACACCGTTTTAATCCAAAATGAAAAGAAAACTTACTTCAAAGGGGATTTCGGTAACCATCAAAGAATTAAACGAGAGAAATTTTTGCCATTTAAAGCCAGACAAATTTGCGCTACTTAATTCGCGTAAGTTTTGAATAGAAATGACCTTGCAAATGATTTCAATGAAACGTTTCAAACCAAAATGAAATGGCCTTGCCAATATTTTCAATGAATCATTCCAAAATGAACCAAAAACAAGCAATAGATCAATGAACTTCAAAAGCCCGCAAATAAATAGACGTCCTTTAACTAATATGGCCTGATTTTCTAGACATTTTCAGCCAGTATAGAAATTAAAAAAAGGTTTAACCAATGCCAAAAGCCTTAAAAACATTATTTTTAGAATCAGTTTCGAACTTAAACTTATGACCTGATCGATTGGTCAGCGTTTTTTGAACTGTTGGCAGATAAAAGCAAAACTAAAGGGTTTGCCTGCCTGTAGTCCTAACCTAGCATCCCAAAAATAAGGGCGATTGTCCTGGGAGTAAATTGCTAAGGCACGAGTCATGTTCTTGCGTTTAGTTACGTTTCCAGGAGTCTGCAAGGAAACGTCTTTTCAAAAAAAGCTGACATAAATTTCAGTAGGATTAAAATTTGAAATTTAATAATACGAAAGATAAATAAAAAAGAAATAAAATTTACAATGGTTTAGCACAAACTAGATAACGCTCTGAAAAAGTACAGATCAGTTTTATCTTCGTATACGGACATTATGTTTTGTACTCTTTCATTTAATACTCGATATTTTTTCTTTTTTGTGAATTTATGGCCACTCGATGCATCAAAAAAATTGAGTTTTTGTACGGAAGCGTCTTTTTGCAGGCCAACCACTACTTTCCACGTGTTTGGGTGGGCTCCGCTGAAATATGATTGAATCCTGAAATGCCATCCCTCGACAGCATTTGTTGTTCGAGCAATCCCCATCACGGCCGCATCTAGCTGGTTCCAAAGGGAGGGTGGGAATGAAACTTCACGGTTTGGCACCAAACTTTTTATAAAAGAAGAGCCAAAGTACAGACACAACTCGTCAATTTTCTCTATTTTCTCGGGTTCTAAGCAATTTCTGTCGCATACATTTTGAATTTCTTGAACAACCATGTCACAGGAATCGCTGATCTTTCCTTTTTTTTCAAATGCAAGGGATGGCAGCATTTTTAAAGCCAGGGCTAAATCGCGATTTGTTTCGTAGGTCACTTTCAGGCCCAATTCATTAATTTTTCTCATGTAACTCTGGGAGAGATGAAAAAAACAACCCGATAAATGTGCTTCGGAGAATGTTTTTTGGAAGGACTGAAGAGCAGCTCGCTCAAAATCTAACAAAATTTTTTCAGGCCGGCAGTTGGGTGCTAAATCAATTAACGCCTGCAGGAAGCGATTGTAGGTTTTTTCGGTTTTGTTAGGGAGGAAGGCGTAAATGCAAGCTGGCGCAATGCCAGATACACTAACATGAATTGAATAAAGCTGATAGAACATTTTTGGGGTAATTTTGAAAGTTCCATCGGCTAACCAGAAAGATGACTTCTCAAGAACTCTCAGCATTTCGGGGTCGCCGCACAGAATGATTCGCTCATGATCATTTGATCCACTGTCATACCGGATAAAATTTTCAAAAATTTCAGGGATCTCGAAATTTTGCGCAACGGGGATGGGCGGCATATTTACATCTAGCTGCTCACGAGTGCGAGCAGCCGTTCGTATCAGTTTGTCTTTACTTGGGAGAGCAAACTGAGTAGCCAAATCGTTGGTAATTGGCAAAACCGCACTGGCAACTGCAACAGTTGGGGTAAATCTCTCGCTGAGATCTTTTATATGCTTTATGACATTTCGGGCCTCCAATTTTCCCGCTGAAATGTCGTGGTTATGCTCTCCACGCGTCTCGATTAATTCGTTATTTTCAGTAATGGCAGTTGCTCGACATTTATGTGTTTGATATTTTGAGCAAATCCAGTTTTCTGTAAACTTATTTATCGCTTGAAATAAAATTCATGGCCGGATGCTATAAGAATTGGCGTGTTTTTAGATGAAACTGTGAACTCGAAAGAAGACTCAATCATAATGTATTTATTGTGTTTGCGTTTGTTTATCACTTGAGTAAAGTATAAAGTGACTGTCAAAATTTAATTTTTTTCAGAATTTTTACGGCAAATTGTTTTGACTTAGCACAAGCAGCTTTTTTAGTAATCAAAAAAGTTTAGCGAAAAGTCTAATTGAAAATAAATTACAAACCTGTAGATAAGAGTCTTAAGTAAATTGGGAAGCCTCCTTTTAGCATGTATAACTAAGATAAACCAAGTTTTTCATTATGGTGCGTGTGTTAATTGCAGGATTAACTTTGGTGTGATAAGAGTTAAAATAAGGAATTCATAAAGCATTAGTTTTAATAGTGAAATGACTAGGTGTTAAAATGTACTGTGTTAAACTGGAAAATAGGAGTTATATTGTTGTCCATTTAAATTGTTTAGTAGTGAAATGACTAAGTTTTAAAATGTACGGTGTTAAATTGTATGTCATTAAATTGTAGGACACCATATAAAACCCTTTAGAAGAATCTACTCAGAAACTATATAAAACCCGTTACTAAAATAAGATGTTTTAATCATTTCAAATTTTTATAACAGCTGTCTTTGTAGTGTCGAGATTTTTGTGCTATCTTGCCTACATAAAATCCGGTGTCCCACTCTTTAAGTTTGCAATCAAACCATAAAAAAGTCGGAAAAATAGCAAAAAATGACGAGCTTTGCCTTTATTTTGGATCTAACTACATGAAAAGTCTCGTCCCGAATCGAGAAGTCCTATTCCCCCTTCATTATGGAATCAAAGGGATGCGGCATCATCGGGTTTGGCCAGAACAACAAATGGTGTAGAGGGCTGGCATTATGACAAAAAGTAATACTTCAGTGGATCGCATCCCAGCATATGGAAAACGATTGCAAATTTGCAAAAAGACGCATCCGTCCAAAAATTTAATTTCGATAACGCCTCGAGTGGGCACCAATTTACAAAAAAGAAAAAATACCGCGTGCTCAACAAAAAAGTGCAGAATATTATTCATGTTTACGAAGAAGAAACGGATTTGCGTTTCTTTCGCGCTATGGCGAACTTGATTTAATTGTTTGCTCTTTTGTTCTTTGTATATATTTTCATTTTAAAACTTTGTTTGTCAACTTTTTTGAGAAAAGACGTCTCCTTGCAGCCTCCCGGAGGCGTAAAAAAAACGCATTGACTTGACTCAAATTTGAAAAACGCTGTCTCTAGCTATTTAATCCCGGAACAATCGCTCTTTTGGATGGGACGCTAGTTTGGGTCTAGGGGCTGGCAAACTTTTTAGACCTTGCATTGTATGCCAACAATTCAAAAAAAGTTGACAAAGCTTAGATGATTCGAAAAAATAGAAAAGTTTTACTTAAAATGATCGGTATTTCAATTTAAAATAATCCGCTTGGATCAATTTTTGGGTCACAACCGGTTCTCATTCCACATTTCATTTAATTTCAGCCAATTAACCTTTTATTAGCGAGAATTGTTTCAAGATCAAGTTCAGTTTTCGAAAAATCTAATCAGTTTTGGTAACTGATTTCAATCATGTCGGTCGGATTCGTTTTCAAGTTCATATCAAAGTCTAGACTATCGGCAAGGTCATTTCTGTTCAAGTCTAAAACGCATTTAGTAGCTTGCATGTTAATTCATTTTGGTTTGCGAAATTTTTAGCAATTAAAGCTTTGATGTTTACCGACGATATGGTTCCGAATCCCTAATCCCTTTCAAGTAAGTTTCACTTCGGTATTAAAAGGGTATTAAAAAGGGTTAAATTGTAGTGGGGTTATCTAATTTCGGGATTATATGAGAGGGGATTAAAAAAAAGGGGTTACAAAACATGGGGTGATAAGCTTGGGAACCGTTAAATCCGCTATGGCTTAGTTGTTTGGAAACCACCGACATAGCTTAAGTCGACAACCATGAAGTCGAAAAACCATCAGTAGAAAAGTCTATATTCCAATTTGATAAAGCTTGCAAATCGCAAGCGTTTTTATTTTAAGAGTGAGAAAGTTCCTTAAAAATTTTTCGACTGATTAAATGAAAACCTAGTTGGAAAACAGAAAAGTGACAACCGTTTTCATTTAAGAGTGATTTTTTCTTTTCTGTACAAAACAGTCCCATACAAAACAGTCCAATACAAAACAGTCCGGAAAAATATGAAAATGAACGAAAAAAAAACAGTCCGATACAAAACAGTTCGAAAAACAGTCCCAATTAATAATTGTTTTAACAAGCCGGCAGGCCGAAAATTGCCCTTTGCTCAACAAGCGTAATGAACAAAATAGTGACCGCGGCAGTCGCGCCAACGTGTTGCGAGCTTGCCAACAGAGGGTAGGACTTAATACGAAATTTAGAGCGGGTTATCGCCGCAAAGCGCGCACACCTGCGACCTTAAACCGGACAGTTTTGTATTGGACTGTTTTTTCCTCTATTACATGATTTTTGGGACTGTTTTGTATGGGATTGTTTTGTGTATGCACCGATTTTTTTTGTAGAACTCTCTATGTATTTGAAGTTGGCAAAATTTACTCATTGATCATTTTTACTGGACCGATTTGAAAGAAAAATGCAAAAACGCTTTTGGAGCATCCTCGATTGTAAATCAACAATGAAATTATAAAAACTTAGACTCAAAACATGTTTGTTAATAAAAGTAGTTAAATCAGCTACAGTTTCACTTTGATTGCTTTAGTCCAAACAAATTACAGAAAAAAAATACAATACTTTATTCACAAAAAATAGCTCGCAGTTAGTTTCCGAACTTAAAAAATAGTTTTTTTGCAAAAAAAACAATCTGAACGAGATTTTTCTGAACTCCTAGTGGTTAAATTTTCAGCCAGTTTCATAAAAAATATACTTTCCAGAATATCCTTCCAGTTTTTCCAGAATGCTTTTGAGGTTCATTTAAAATTTTGGAATGAGGTTGGCTCAAAAAAACTAGTGGCCAAATTTCCATCCCGTGCGTTAGTGTCAACTATGTATCTGCTGCCAAATTCACAGGCAAAAATTCCCTTTTGAGCTTGATGTATTGAATGAAAAACGGTTTGGTATTAACGCAATCGATAAAAATCGATAAAAAAACATTTCTGAGCTCAAGCACATGCATGATAAAAGGCACGCTATTATATTGTTTTTTTTTCGAACTCAGTGAAGTTGACCGCAAAATGGAAGCTTGAACCCTGGATAACTGTTTTTTAGGTACTTGAAAATTTCAATTTTCCCATTTCCTTTTAACTTGCTTCAGAAAAAAAATAAAAAACAAAGGTAGATGATGACAGTTATAAATTATAAAATTTGTTAAAGTTTACTAAGATTAACTTTTTCTTCATATTTCGCCATCATCAAGTGATGTAGTTCCCTTCTAACTGGGAATAAGTGGGATACAGATTGCCTCAATCAATTTCTGTTTATAAATGGTCAATTAAAATTACTGAACATTATAATAGAAGTGGCTATCCATGTTTTTCAATTCGTTAAGGAAAAACTAATTTCCGCTGAAAATAAAACTTAAATCTAAAATTTAAATCAAACCCAGCAAATTTGCCACATTTACTATTTATAAACTTGACGAATGGCAACCGCTGATAATTTTTTTTTCGTGAGTTTCACTCACGACATAGTAATTTAATAGACTTTTATAAAATCAGCCAAAAATACCCAATTTTTCTTAAAAAACAGCAAGTGATCAGACAGAAATTAATGCAAGCATATAGCACAAATATTCAACTAGTTTCTTGGGAAGTCGGGAAAAGTAGACGATGACTAAGAAACAAGTGTTTATAGGGGTCGAAGTTTTGCACCATTTGGCGAGACTAGGTGTTAAAATGTACTGTGTTAAACTGGAAAATAGGAAAATATTGTTGTCCATTTAAATTGTTTAGTAGTGAAATGACTAAGTTTTAAAATGTACGGTGTTAAATTGTATGTCATTAAATTGTAGGACACCATATAAAATCCTTTAGAAGAATCTACTCAGAAACTATATAAAACCCGTTACTAAAATAAGATGTTTTAATCATTTCAAAGTTTTATAACAGCTGTCTTTGTAGTGTCGAGATTTTTGTGCTATCTTGCCTACATAAAATCCGGTGTCCCACTCTTTAAGTTTGCAATCGAACCATAAAAGAGTCAGAAAAATAGCAAAAAATGACGAGCTTTGCCTTTATTTTGGATCTAACTACATGAAAAGTCTCGTCCCGAATCGAGAAGTCCTATTCCCCCTTCATTATGGAATCAAAGGGATGCGGCATCATCGGGTTTGGCCAGAACAACAAATGGTGTAGAGGGCTGGCATTATGACAAAAAGTAATACTTCAGTGGATCGCATCCCAGCATATGGAAAACGATTGCAAATTTGCAAAAAGACGCATCCGTCCAAAAATTTAATTTCGATAACGCCTCGAGTGGGCACCAATTTACAAAAAAGAAAAAATACCGCGTGCTCAACAAAAAAGTGCAGAATATTATTCATGTTTACGAAGAAGAAACGGATTTGCGTTTCTTTCGCGCTATGGCGAACTTGATTTAAACGTTTGCTCTTTTGTTCTTTGTATATATTTTCATTTTAAAACTTTGTTTGTCAACTTTTTTGAGAAAAGACGTCTCCTTGCAGCCTCCCGGAGGCGTAAAAAAAACGCATTGACTTGACTCAAATTTGAAAAACGCTGTCTCTAGCTATTTAATCCCGGAACAATCGCTCTTTTGGATGGGACGCTAGTTTGGGTCTAGGGGCTGGCAAACTTTTTAGACCTTGCATTGTATGGCAACAATTCAAAAAAAGTTGACAAAGTTTAGATGATTCGAAAAAATAGAAAAGTTTTACTTAAAACGATCGGTATTTCAATTTAAAATAATCCGCTTGGATCAATTTTTGGGTCACAACCGGTTCTCATTCCACATTTCATTTAATTTCAGCCAATTAACCTTTTATTAGCGAGAATTGTTTCAAGATCAAGTTCAGTTTTCGAAAAATCTAATCAATTTTGGTAACTGATTTGAATCATGTCGGTCGGATTCGTTTTCAAGTTCATATCAAAGTCTAGACTATCGGCAAGGTCATTTCTGTTCAAGTCTAAAACGCATTTAGTAGCTTGCATGTTAATTCATTTTGGTTTGCGAAATTTTTAGCAATTAAAGCTTTGATGTTTACCGACGATATGGTTCCGAATCCCTAATCCCTTTCAAGTAAGTTTCACTTCGGTATTAAAAGGGTATTAAAAAGGGTTAAATTGTAGTGGGGTTATCTAATTTCGGGATTATATGAGAGGGGATTAAAAAAAAGGGGTTACAAAACATGGGGTGATAAGCTTGGGAACCGTTAAATCCACTATGGCTTAGTTGTTTGGAAACCACCGACATAGCTTAAGTCGACAACCATGAAGTCGAAAAACCATCAGTAGAAAAGTCTATATTCCAATTTGATAAAGCTTGCAAATCGCAAGCGTTTTTATTTTAAGAGTGGGAAAGTTCCGTAAAAATTTTTCGACTGATTAAATGAAAACCTAGTTGGAAAACAGAAAAGTGACAACCGTTTTCATTTAAGAATGATTTTTTCGTGTCTGTACAAAACAGTCCAATACAAAACAGTCCAATACAAAACAGTCCGGAAAAATATGAAAATGAACGAAAAAAAAACAGTCCGATACAAAACAGTTCGAAAAACAGTCCCAATTAATAATTGTTTTAACAAGCCGGCAGGCCGAAAATTGCCCTTTGCTCAACAAGCGTAATGAACAAAATAGTGACCGCGGCAGTCGCGCCAACGTGTTGCGAGCTTGCCAACAGAGGGTAGGACTTAATACGAAATTTAGAGCGGGTTATCGCCGCAAAGCGCGCACACCTGCGACCTTAAACCGGACAGTTTCGTATTGGACTGTTTTTTCCTCTATTACATGATTTTTGGGACTGTTTTGTATGGGACTGTTTTGTGTATGCACCGATTTTTTTTGTAGAACTCTCTATGTATTTGAAGTTGGCAAAATTTACTCATTGATCATTTTTACTGGACCGATTTGAAAGAAAAATGCAAAAACGCTTTTGGAGCATCCTCGATTGTAAATCAACAATGAAATTATAAAAACTTAGACTCAAAACATGTTTGTTAATAAAACTAGTTAAATCAGCTACAGTTTCACTTTGATTGCTTTAGTCCAAACAAATTACAGAAAAAAAATACAATACTTTATTCACAAAAAATAGCTCGCAGTTAGTTTCCGAACTTAAAAAATAGTTTTTTCGCAAAAAAAACAATCTGAACGAGATTTTTCTGAACTCCTAGTGGTTAAATTTTCAGCCAGTTTCATAAAAAATATACTTTCCAGAATATCCTTCCAGTTTTTCCAGAATGCTTTTGAGGTTCATTTAAAATTTTGGAATGAGGTTGGCTCAAAAAAACTAGTGGCCAAATTTCCATCCCGTGCGTTAGTGTCAACTATGTATCTGCTGCCAAATTCACAGGCAAAAATTCCCTTTTGAGCTTGATGTATTGAATGAAAAACGGTTTGGTATTAACGCAATCGATAAAAATCGATAAAAAAAAACATTTCTGAGCTCAAGCACATGCATGATAAAAGGCACGCTATTATATTGTTTTTTTTTCGAACTCAGTGAAGTTGACCGCAAAATGGAAGCTTGAACCCTGGATAACTGTTTTTTAGGTACTTGAAAATTTCAATTTTCCCATTTCCTTTTAACTTGCTTCAGAAAAAAAAACAAAGGTAGATGATGACAGTTATAAATTATAAAATTTGTTAAAGTTTACTAAGATTAACTTTTTCTTCATATTTCGCCATCATCAAGTGATATAGTTCCCTTCTAACTGGGAATCAGTGGGATACAGATTGCCTCAACCAATTTCTGTTTATAAATGGTCAATTAAAAATTACTGAACATGATAATAGAAGTTTTAAATCCATGTTTTTAATTTCGTTAAGGAAAAACTGATTTCCGCTGAAAGCAAAACTTAAATCTAAAATTTAAATCAAACCCAGCAAATTTGCCACCTTGACTATTTATAAACTTGACGAAAGGCAAACGCTGATAATTTTTTTTCGTGAGTTTCACTCACGACATAGTAATTTAATAGACTTTTATAAAATCAGCCAAAAATACCCAATTTTTCTTAAAAAACAGCAAGTGATCAGACAGAAATTAATGCAAGCATATAGCACAAATATTCAACTAGTTTCTTGGGAAGTCGGGAAAAGTAGACGATGACTAAGAAACACGTGTTTATAGGGGTCGATGTTTTGCACCATTTGGCGAGACAAAATGACCTCAAATGACTGATTGCACAACATTCGCCCTCATTTTACTCCTCCTCTTGGCTGAAATTGGGTGTGTTCACGGTTAATTTGTAAAAAAAATAATTGTAACAGCTGCACAGACGAATTTTTGTTTTAAAGAAAGGCCAAAAACGGCGTTGTACCATTTAGTCTTTAGAAAAATTTCAGGGTCGGTCAGTTCAAAACGGATGTCGTAAATTAGTTCCAAAAGGAGACGCTTTGGATGGCTAGTTGGTCTAATGTCTGAAAAGGGTTTCCCATTAAAGGCGTCCCCCTTAAATCCGCTACTGATGGCAGGCATGGAAATGAAAGCCAGCTAAATGGGTTTAATCGTGGCCACAAAACTAGAGAATGACCAACATTAAGTTCTCTCATATAAACACATGAACATGACTTCTCGGTGAACATGGACTGTCCAGTATTTAGAAACAAAATATATTTTTTATTTAACTTTGCCAAATATTGAGAATTCTTTGCTGCATTCTGATTGGTCGAAAACTTGAAAGGGGTGGAGATTGTTAAGTAGACCCTAAAATTTTTACGCTTGGGTTGATTGTTTTATTCAGTCAAAATTCGATATCTAAACTAACCGTTTTTGAGGAAAATTTTCTCATGCCATCTAAAATAAATTGATATTCGGATCTCAAAATTTAGGAACATCTTATCTCTGATTATTTTTGTATTGTCATGTTTATAACACGCCTATGCAGCAAACTAAACCGTTCCAATTTAGTCTCATTATTGGGATACGAGACGCTAAATACATCATTTCCATATTACTTTACATAGCGTTATTTTTTCTACTATTTGTTTCGTAGATTTTACCTTATATTTTTGGATCTACTCAACAATCCCCCCCCCCTATGGTACCTACTTAAGAATCTCCACCCCTGTAAATAAATATAGTAAATTAGCACTGAGCTTTCTATTGAGAATTATAATTTTGCTGCATTCTGATTGGTTGAAAAATCGACCATTTTGACCTACTTAAGAATCTCCCCCCTTTCTTGAAGAGTAGACTTTCAAAAATTTTCTAAACTCTAATTAGGTTGGCCCTATTAATTTTTGGCGCTCTGCCTGAACAATATGAAAAACTCTTTTTGTCGGAATTTTCTGCACCGTGCGCAATTTTTACAAATAAACAAGTCAACAATGATGTTTTTGCTTTTTTGTAGGTTTTTTCAAGAAACTCACATTTTTTTCAGCACGTACTCCTGCCTCGAATTTTTTGTATATAAGCGTTGTTTGGCTAAAACTGCAACAGCTCCAAATGGGGACCCTTCAGTGGAAAGGAGGTCTGAATAATAACGTGTTTAAATTTTTCAAAATTTTGAAAACTTTGATAAAAAAATTGATACATTTTCTCATATGATGCACGTTTTTTTTGTTTCATTTGTCAAATTGAGGGTCCAAAAACTTGTTTTTTATTAGCCCAAATAACTCAAAATTTTTTGTGCTTTGGCCATTTTGCTCAGTGCTCTCCAAATAACCCAGGCTGACCAAAATTTCTAGTCGAAAGATATGCAAAGAAAAGAAAGTTTTGGCCAGGCATTTCCATATGATTCCATTAGCTACAGAAAGTTAAGCTATATCTATGATGACTATTTTACAAAACATGACTCTGTTTTGTTATGGTATGATTTGTTTGAGTTAAATTTCATGTTTCATTTTGTTTTGTTTCAAAAACTTTCTCAAAAAGGAAACCCTGTGATAAAGTGGAACATTCTCGCAGAGGAATTGCAGTAGGAGCATTGCCATCTGAGACAGTATTGAATTTCACGCAGAACTAAAGGTAAATCCGAACTTACATTTTTTTTGAAATAGCTAGAAAGCAGTTCTCTTTATAGTTCCAGTGGCTAAGCATTGTGACCTCAGCAAAAAAAAGAATTCGAGTAAAAAACTAAGATTTATCCCTGTTTCACAGTTATTTCTTCAGAGCTTTTGACTAAGCCATGCAAAAATTACTTATTATATAGATTTCATAAACGGAAACTGTATAATAAGCAATTTTTGATTTTTTTCAATGAACTCCATTTTTGAATTCTATGATAAATGTTGTTTTAGCAAAAAAATATATAAAATAAACAGTTTTAGTTTATGTTGGTCAACCTGGGAGTAGAGTTCAAACAAGACTGCTCGTCTCAAGCAAAGTCCAAAATGTTCCGCCTGCCTTTTAAGGTTTTTGGAACAGTAATAACATTAAAAAATTAAATGTAATAAAATAAAATGAAAATTTTTTGTTTTCAAAATTTGAAATTTTTTATGAAAATCATCCCCCACACGTCTTATAAAGTACAAAAGGATAGTTTTAGCTCACTGCAACAAATCACTTATGGCAAATAAGCTTCTTTCAATGACCAACTTGGAACGATTTCTAAGACGGATCAAATATCGGCTTACGCGTTAATAGCGCGAAATATATCGCGCGTTAGTTGTCCCAAAATGGCAATCTTTAAACACTCACAACTTATTGAAAAATAATCACAAGTGGAATATCTTTTCAAATTTGAGCTTAGGACAACAACAGTGTTCGGCTGATGTAAGAAAATTCTGTCAAAAATGCTTAGTTAAAAAGTCGAAATTTGTCTGAAGAAACAAACCCACCCCGAGCACAAATATTCCGTTACTTTCGTATCGGAAATCGGAACAATTAGCAAATTTAGAGAGCAAAAATTAAAATAGGATCCCGATTGTTAGTATTAGGCCTATCAATGCAATAATTTGATAATTGATTGGCCTTAACTTAGTTCAGATGCATTTTTGAACCAACTTAAATCGTGTCAAAAGTAAACTGGAAGCTTTCGCTACAGAAATTATTCCAAATTAGTTGAAACTGTAGTTTTCAAGAACCTTTTTATAAACTAAAATGATAAGAATGTCAACTAAAAACTGTATTTTGAAAGTCAAAATTTTTCTGAAAAAAAAACACCTCGGGCAGAACCACGCGGTTATTTTCATCGAAAGTTGGAACAAAACTTGAATTGCGGCAGACTGAAAAAAATGTTGGTTGATATCTCGAAGATCATAATTAAGTTCATCCCCAAAAAAGTTACTAGAAGCCATGTTAAATCATTAATAAAAACTTACGTTTAACCAGACAGCAGATTGTCTTCAACTCTTTTAGTCGCAGAACACTTTTCAGAATTTTTCGAAAAAATCTTTAAGAACTGGTATTTTCCATTTTTCCAGAAGAAATGCGTCGGCAAGTTTGATTGTCAATATTGTTTTCTTTGCTGTCGCGTCGAAGTTAATTTTTTAAAACCACGGTTTATGATGGTAATAAATGGCAGCATAAACATACCTCTTTAACTATTACAAAACTCTTTGAAGGCGGTAAAACTGGTGAAACCACTGCACTTACGTTTTACGGCCCATAAAATTTGGAACAGCCACCAAAAGTAATAAAAATGAATGAAACTTGAGAAAACGAAAACTAAACAATCTTGACTTACAATAGTTTTGTCAAACAATATGTTTTTTACTTAAGAGCAGGCTATAATTTGGGTAAATGCTCTTCTAGTTTTGTGTAATAAAGTCTTTGTACTCACTTAAATTAAAGTTCTTTTATTATCGGTACAACCTTTTCAACAATAACATCATAAAATAAACGTAGTAAAAAGTTCAATTTAACGACTTTCTTTCCATGATATATGTCAGTAATATTGGGGGCAAAAACAAAATTAGTACAGAAATTTTATGGTTTGTTTTTCAGTTTAGACTACAGCCTCGGATATGTTGTAAACATGTTTTTATTTCATCGTCAGCCTAGTTCCGAAATTGGACTCATTTGCTATTGTGTGGTAACTTCTGGGTTTTCAATAAATAGGGGAAAACAAGTGGGTTAAGGCTATAATGTCTCCATCAGAGATAGGGGAACATAATTTCATAAAACTTAGCATAAAAATGGACAGCTTATGAGCAACAAAAACAGCAACAAAAAACTGAGAACAAAAGGCTATTTTTGAGCAAATTCAAAGTTTTTGAAATTCAAAATTTATAAGATTCTTTACGTTGATTTCCTGGCTTTTTATCGAATTTTTTGTCCTTTTTTTTACAAACTTTTCCTCAAAAATCATATAAGCAGTTTCGCGAAAAAAAGTGAAACCGTTAAAATTATGTTTTCCGTCATTTAGTTTTCTTGCACGCTTTGCACGAAACCAGGTTATAACAAATAGACTTAGAAAAGGCAAAATAGCAGCCATAAAAATCCCTTTGAACTTCCATTTTGACCCGTTTAAATTGGGATTAACTGGCTGGTAATAAATGAATTTATGCTCCCACGTTCCCCCTCTCATTAACACGTATGGCCACCTGTGTCATTTTCATTCTCGTCCGTCTCACTTTTTCAATTTTATGACATTTATCAAAAATAATGTAAGAATGTTTTTCAGTTTTCAAATTTTTTCATTTTTTGGTGTTGTTTTTCTTTTTCTCATTTTGGCAGGTTCGTCAACAAGGATTTTGTCTAAAGAGCCGACTAGCTCACATGATTACGTTTCCATCATTCATAAATATGGTCTTAAATTAACCAAAAAAAAGTTTATTTTTCTGAAAATAGTGGTAAAAAGATGTCATTTTGTTTTAACTTTGCTTAAATTGGGTCTTTATAGATTTCTGGGAGAGCTCGGAAAGTCAATTTGGTCAACTTATAAAAAGGTGTTCTTACTTTAAGTGTTTTTCTGATATCTGAACTAAGGTTTCAGCGTTATTTCAGCGTTATGGCATTGATTGAAATCAGAAAACTTGTCGTCAGAAAAAATCCCAAAAATCTCTCCTAAAAAGTGAGCGGGCCTAAAATTTTTATAATAATAGTAATGATAATAGCGAATTGTTTTCAGTATAGGTTCATTTTAATCAATTTATTTTTAAAATAAATAATTATCTTGAAAAGCCTAACTGTGCAGAAAATATGTCACCAATATCAAAACTTCGAAGTTTTGCAAAACGAACTTTCGAAGACGCTGAGAAAAAACATATGGTGTTTCCCCTAGAAAGGGCAAGCCTACAATAAATTTTAACTTCATGAATTAAGGAAGATCAAAAATAAAAACTTAGATGAGGCGAGTAATTAAATGTCAAGGAGGTCAATTACACAGTTAATCAACCAGGCCAATATGATCATAATTTTTTGAGACTACAAGAGGCAGAGAAAGTACCTAAAAAAAGTGCTAAAAAATTTTAACTCACCCGCTAAGAAACCCATAAAGAAATTAAAAGTTCACCTGAAATATCTATACGACAAAAACAGATTTTCATTTTTTTACCTTCAAAGGGACAATAAAACAGCAGTGGGTTTTATAGATCAACAAAGAATGAAAAATCGGGCGAACATCAAAAATACTGTCATCGAGTGATTGATAATTTTTTCCGCCAGGAGGATAATTTTAGTCTTTTTTGTATATCTTCACATCAATCTCAGTTGCTACTTTAAAACATGTCCCAGAAATCCTTGAGGCAATAATACAAATAAAGAAAAGACTTCAAAAGGCGCCCAAAATTATCCAGAGAGGGAAAAAAGAGGAAATTAATGAAAATGTTGGAAAAATAGAGATTAGATGGACGATAATTCCTTCTGAATAGATTTTAAAGCCAGAATTTATTGCAGTGTTTGTTTGAACTTGAACTTCAAACGAACTATGTGTCACATTGTACTGTGACAAATCGGATTAAGTTTGGCTAGATCTGGAAATGATACCCCAAAATAAAGGGATAATTTTCTTGCCTAACCTTTCATGTTATTCTTTTGGGATTAAATGCACGTGCGGTTAAATAGATATTTTCCTGTCAACCTTAAGCGAAGAAAAATGAAGCATATTATGGATACCCTAATCTTAAATGTAACAAATTTATTTTTTGTTAAAACCTGACCTGTTTTCGTTCAAGTTCAAGCTAAAATGTATTGTAGAAAGATTGAACCCTTTTTTGAAAATTCAAATCACTCAGAAATTTCCGAAAAATAATTATGATAGTTAATTTCACTGGAAATGAAACTTTGTATCAATCATATGCAATTCAAATAACACATCTCTTTCCAATTAAATGTTTTTGTTCCGATTTTTAAAGAAAAAGAAAAAAATCTGCTCTAGTAGACAGAAATAAGTTTTAATATTTTTAATAATTTTTTTGAAAGGCAATTATTAAGAAGACTGCTAGTATCAGAGCAAAACACTGATTATTCTGTCTGCCTTTAAGGCATTTATGGAGTAGTGTTCGCTCTAAAAAACCAGTGAAATTTTCAAAAAATAAGGAAAATTTTTTCTAGAGAATTTACTTATTATAAACTCCCCACAAACTAAATAAAGTAGAATGTGATACTTCTCGCATAAACCTAAGTATTGAATACACCAAATAGCATGCCTCATTTTACTTTGGAATTATTTTTAATTGTACGAAAGAACCGTTTAGTCTTTAATAGCACCAGATATCTTGCGCTTTAATGGTCCTAATTTTACCGAATAAATATATAGAATAAGTATATTTTTTTAATTTGAGATCAGAAAAACTATAACCTTTGAAAGATAATGCAATAAGCTGAAAAACTATTAAAATGTTTCAACTGTTATCATCAAAACAAAAATATGTGGGTATGAATTTTGCTCTTGGACATTAAAAGACAGCAATGTGAAAAAAATATAGCAGATTACTGGTTACTTAATTAACTAAATTAGAAAAACAAATAACAAGAAAAACAAAAACCAAAAATGTCTAATTTTTAAATTTTTTATGCAAATTTTTGAAGCTTTTGATTCCTAAGATGAAGCTAAAAACTCCAAAAACTATCTTCATTTGAGTTAAATTAAAACTTCTAGGCCTAAATTAAGCATAAAAAAGCTAATATCAGCCTGTCCACTTGCTCGAAATTAGACGAAAAGTCAGAAATTTTGAACACGTTTTTCTCGACACTTGGAAAGTTTTTTTTTGAAATTTTTGAAAGTCGTTCGAATCACGACTAAAAGGGTTTTAATAGGATATATCACTCAAACCATTGCGCTGGTTATTTGTGGTAACTGATTTTGCGAGGAAAATAAAAAGAAAAAATAAAATACAAACTTCCTCCCCATTTTCAATAGTCGTAACAAAACATAACTTTTTGTTCTAAGGTTGTCTAGAGAAGGCAACATATCAATAGTTCGAGATTGCTCAAAATTAATTTATTAAAAATTGAATCATTTTTTATTTAGAATCTGAAGTTTTCATTGCCAAATCAATCGAGCGATAGAAACCACTAAAACTTTCAAATTATACAACATCTGTTTTCAATCTTTTTTTTGATGTCAAATTGACTATTCTCGGTAACTTTTACAATTTTGGGTTTTAGCTTTTCGAATGCAGTGGAAAGACTGTTATTCCGTTGGCACAATGACTTTTTGTTAAGTAAAAGCTGTAATGGGGAGCTTAGGAGAGGTAGATTTGGAGGGAATTTAATATATTGGTTAATCGAACCGAAGAATGAACGAAATTCGGAAATATTTTTTTAAGATTGGGAGGTTTTTATAGCATCGGCTTTTTTCCTACCAATGGTCTTACTCCGCTTCAAAAATTTTTAACCCGAGCCATTCTATCATCTCCTGGGAAAAATGCGCAATTCTCCTTTTTACTGCCATATTATTTTTGTCTAAAGATTACTGATTTCTTTGTAAGAAAGCTTTAAGTTCTACAATAGTTCCCTTAAAAGCAATTAGTATATAATCTATGTACCATTTTGTGAATCCGGTTAAAAATCTGTAAGCACCAGTAGTATCTCCTCATACTTAACTAAAACTGCATTGCTTACTTGTCCTTTCCCACAACTGAAGTTGACTATACCCATTCTTTAGATCGCGATCACCAAACCAGATCTGCCCGTCGGTCTTCTCTAAGAATTATAAGGCTTCATTATCAATCACTGATTTTGTTCAAAACTTTTGGCATCAATTCGTGCTTATCAGCTTTTAAGCTCCACAAAAAAGGTTAGTAGCTTACATAACGGCCTATACGATGAAACAACATAGCCTATATGATGTTTCAATTATGAAGAATTCTGATGTAAAAATTTGATAAAGAATTTAAAAGATTTGAACTTTTGGACCAATACTTTTTGTCGTAAAAAGAATCGGCTGAAGCCAGGAGAAAAAGAAATTGGGCAGCCGTTTAAAAGAAAAGGGACAGTAGTCACCTACCGCGTTTTGTAAGAAGGGTTAGGTCTTAATTATACTTTAATTAAAATTTTAATTAAATATTACAGTCAAGTATAGATCTTATGATATCAACAGTTTTTGAAAAATTGAAAAAAATTGCTTATATTAATTTTAATTGCTTATATTAATGTTTTTGGATTTCACTTGTTTGAAAAAGGTAGATATTATAGTCGATTCCAAACAGAACATCTCAATTTGGCTGATAAAATTAATCATACCAATATGTTATTTTATACTAATAGTTTTTGTCGTAAAATGGTCTCAAAGAAAGTGGGCAGCATTCACCTACCGCGTTTTGTAAAAAAAGTTATCCCTCAGTTTTACTTTAATTAAAATTATAAATAATTATAACAGCCAAGTATAGATCTTCCGCGTATGATATCAACATTTTTGGAAAATTAAAAAATAATATAATTTATTATAAATAACTTGAGGAACTTGCTTACAGAAGTTATAATCGATTTTAAAAACTATACTGTTGATAAACATGAATGTGTACAAATATGAACACTAACTGAGGAATTAAGAGAAAAAAATGAATAAGAATGAATTAAGAAGTCTATTCTAAAAACAACCTTAAACAGTGAATGATCGACCGATGGTCGATATGAAGCATAGTTGGCAGGTATCTAATTAATGCCAAGGTCAATTGAATAAACAAAATAAACAACTCACAACAGTTCCCAACGGGAAAAAATTGAAAATTTACAAATTGCTAATACTAAGTCTATATACACCCATTTCTCCCTTCAAAGTAGAGATGAACAAAAATTACAAACTGAACAAAACAAAAAGAAATAAACAGAGCAGAACGAAAGTTTGCTATCTTCAATTTAGGTTAATGATTACAATTATGCACATAATAGGCACATGAAAATAGTTCTAAGCAACCAACTGTACACCAAAAGGTTCACATAACGTTCAATTGTCGACGAAATTTCGCTCACAGATTTTTGTTTTGAGAAGAAGCTGGGGAATTTTCCGGTGGGAGATTTCCACGAAGTGGGGTCGGAGGAGCTGTCTGAGCGTTCCCGTTGAGGCAGAATTGGACGACCCTGTAAGTGTTGTTTCGGCGACCAGCATCTGTCTATGAGGAGGGTTAGTGAGAGGTGTAAGGAACTCAGATGGAGACCAGCACACGAAAGTAGGGGTCGTCACGGGACTTTTTTCCGAGCCTTCTACGATATCCACATATCGGCTTTCTCCGTAAAATTGTGTTTGTCCCACATTTCTTCTAAGTCGGGTTGCAGAACTCGTCTGAGTGGCAATAGGAGGCGTCTCCTCTGGTGTGCTGTCCAGCACAATTGGATCTGATGCGGAACCAGCTGATGATAGTCCTGGAAGGCTGCTGGAATGGATCGCGACCCACGGTCCGTTGGGTACTTCTTCACCTGTAAAACTCAAATCGACGTTATTGTAAAGTTCCTGCTTAATTAGGGCATTGTTATTTGAAATATCCTCAAATATCTTGTCGATTAAACCATCCCACGAGTTAAGATTTAGTGAAGTAGGCGAGGAAGATGAACCTGACGATTTCTGCGGAGATTCCGGAATAACAATGACTTCTGTCGAAGGAATCGTGATAGTCTGCGTGGATGTCGGGCTTCCACAAGTCGAGTCCACACATTTCTTCTTCTTCTGGGGAATCCCCACGAATCGAGTCCCCGTAGGGGGAGATGATGTCCTCTTTCCGGCTAAACTTGGAAAGCATCAACTATCGGTACCCTTTGGTTGAGTATTAACAAGGATCATCAAAGGGCTCGGAAGTATTTACCTTTGATTGCTAGACCAGATTTGCGTAAAATGTGTCCTTTTTCCAAACTGATAGTGTGGTCCGAGGAATTAAAAATTGCCTCTTCGACGGGATTAAAATACGGGTCTCCATTTTTCCAGTTGGTCTTTTTCCTAAAAAAGATTACCTCCGGTGGTCAATTTTGCGAGAGTAGCCTGTTTGCGACGGGAGGTCGGGATTGGGGTTGTCCGGCTTCCGTGGGAGATCTTGGCCAGCGGGATGTCCGAGTCTGAAGAGAAGTCCATGACTGCATCCTCGTATCCGTGCTCTGCTCCATCGTGTAACTCCCAATTCTTTGCCCGACGGTCTGACTTGATTGATTTTCCTTGATCTAAACGATTATCAATGGAGATCAAGTTTTTCAATCTGGTGCTAGCAGTGCGATTGACGTGTTTTTTGAATGGGGGTACATCCGATGGACGGTTGTAGAGTAATCCGTTGGTTCCAAAGAATTTTTTGGAATGAAGAAACTAAAGTCAACTTAGGTAATTCGTATGACATGGCGAGAAATTTGGATTATACAGTATATACAAGAGTTTCAACGGGTCCATATGATCTATGATTACTACTGTACAATAAATAATCTCTATGTTATACTTTTCGCAAAAGTTTTTAAAATCGATCGTTCAGAAATAATCGTTCAGAAAGGAAATAAGTGAAATTGCAGACGTGTTGTTAATTACCTTCGCCGACGGAAATTTGGTAAAGTGATCTATGCACAGAAGGATATGTTTCTTCGGTCCCCAAAAAGCGTTCGAAATACCAGCGAAAATAGCAGATCTAAATGATCTAAATTTATCTCTTCGTTAGCGAAAGACAAGTCCGGTAGGTTGCTCACATGATCCGATCCCAACAAAATCTTAAGTTCTAACCGGCTTCAGAACATTGCTTACTTAATTTGCCGTGGTGGTATACTTCCCTGTAAATATGCGGCCACCAGATAAATTCTGCCATGAACTTCATGCCAAACTGGCCTGGATGGGACTCATGCGACATCGTTCTGAATGCGCTTAGGGTCCCAGCTGGCACTACTATTTTGTTGTGGGTGTCCTGTCTTAAATGTTGTTAATAAGTCCCATAAAATTTTGTCGTCCTTGGTCATAATTTGAAGTAACTTTTTGGAGCAATGATTTTCCGGTATAATTGGAGAGGAAAGTAAAGATAAGTTTGCTATGTAATGTTTCACTAAGGTCGAGTGGTCGTTATTCAGTAGATTGTGTTTTAATTTCAATGCAATATTGTTTTCTTCTGGGGCAATTACTAGAGGATTTGAAAACTTCGGATATGTCGTACTCGATTTCAATCTCGCATTTCAATCTTTTTGGTAAAAAATTTTCGTTAAGCATTATGAAATGTAAAAGTGATTTATCCAAAAATGAAATGCTTTTGTAGTTAAAATTTGAATTATCTAACGGGCGAAAGTTTGATATACAATTTTCCGACCTGATGTGCGAATAATTTCAAACTTTGATCAACTTGGCAATAAAAGAGATAATAGCAGCAACAACTCCAACCTTAAATGAAGCTAAAGAACTGTCGGAGCGGTTGCGACCAATCATATCTCGAATTACTCGTTTCCGACGGCAGATAAGATTTTACAATTGAATTTACAGCGACAGACGTCGTTTTACGTTCACTCTTTTTACAAGCGTAAAATCTGGCGAATTCGTTGAAATGTTGTAAGCTTTGTCAATAGAAGCAACGACAAATTCTAATCGTAGTGAGAAGGTGGTAAGGCTTTGCCAGAGGGTAATCTAGATAGCAGTCTCGTAAAACCCATATCTTTACCCGGAAATTGAGAAATTTTAAATTTGAAGAGTAACAGTCTTTTTACCCAACGGGTTAATGGGCTAAGAATTGGTTTGTTGCTGTGGTGTGCCAAAAGTGTAGAAAAGAGTGCCTTGTGGTCTGTACTAGTGGTAGGCCTAGCAGTTTGAGTTGCTTAAAAATGTTTTATTTCGTGGTTGCTTAAAAATCTCGAGGCAAACGCTATCGTTTTTGCTCTTTCCCTTGGAACGGTTCAACTGTAACCCCTAGGCCGTTATGTGAGCATCTGTTTTCAATCTTTTTTTTGATGTCAAATTGACTATTCTCGGTAACTTTTACAATTTTGGGTTTTAGCTTTTCGAATGCAGTGGAAAGACTGTTATTCCGTTGGCACAATGACTTTTTGTTATGTAAAGCTGTAATGGGGAGCTTAGGAGAGGTAGATTTGGAGGGAATTTAACATATTGGTTAATCGAACCGAAGAATGAACGAAATTCGGAAATATTTTTTGAGATTGGGATGTTTTTATAGCATCGGCTTTTTTCCTACCAATGGTCTTACTCCGCTTCAAAAATTTTTAACCCGAGCCATTCTATCATCTCCTGGGAAAAATGCGCAATTCTCCTTTTTACTGCCATATTATTTTTGTCTAAAGATTACTGATTTCTTTGTAAGAAAGCTTTAAGTTCTACAATAGTTCCCTTAAAAGCAATTAGTATATAATCTATGTACCATTTTGTGAATCCGGTTAAAAATCTGTAAGCACCAGTAGTATCTCCTCATACTTAACTAAAACTGCATTGCTTACTTGTCCTTTCCCACAACTGAAGTTGACTATACCCATTCTTTAGATCGCGATCACTAAACCAGATCTGCCCGTCGGTCTTCTCTAAGAATTATAAGGCTTCATTATCAATCACTGATTTTGTTCAAAACTTTTGGCATCAATTCGTGCTTATCAGCTTTTAAGCTCCACAAAAAAGGTTAGTAGCTTACATAACGGCCTATACGATGAAACAACATAGCCTATATGATGTTTCAATTATGAAGAATTCTGATGTAAAAATTTGATAAAGAATTTAATAGATTTGAACTTTTGGACCAATACTTTTTGTCGTAAAAAGAATCGGCTGAAGCCAGGAGAAAAAGAAATTGGGCAGCCGTTTAAAAGAAAAGGGACAGTAGTCACCTACCGCGTTTTGTAAGAAGGGTTAGGTCTTAATTATACTTTAATTAAAATTTTAATTAAATATTACAGTCAAGTATAGATCTTATGATATCAACAGTTTTTGAAAAATTGAAAAAAATTGCTTATATTAATTTTAATTGCTTATATTAATGTTTTTGGATTTCACTTGTTTGAAAAAGGTAGATATTATAGTCGATTCCAAACAGAACATCTCAATTTGGCTGATAAAATTAATCATACCAATATGTTATTTTATACTAATAGTTTTTGTCGTAAAATGGTCTCAAAGAAAGTGGGCAGCATTCACCTACCGCGTTTTGTAAAAAAAGTTATCCCTCAGTTTTACTTTAATTAAAATTATAAATAATTATAACAGCCAAGTATAGATCTTCCGCGTATGATATCAACATTTTTGGAAAATAAAAATGTAATATAATTTATTATAAATATTTTGAGGAACTTGCTTACAGAAGTTATAATCGATTTTAAAAACTATACTGTTGATAAACATGAATGTGTACAAATATGAACACTAACTGAGGAATTAAGAGAAAAAAATGAATAAGAATGAATTAAGAAGTCTATTCTAAAAATAACCTTAAACAGTGAATGATCGACCAATGGTCGATATGAAGCATAGTTGGCAGGTATCTAATTAATGCCAAGGTCAATTGAATAAACAAAATAAACAACTCACAACAGTTCCCAACGGGAAAAAATTGAAAATTTACAAATTGCTAATACTAAGTCTATATACACCCATTTCTCCCTTCAAAGTAGAGATGAACAAAAATTACAAACTGAACAAAACAAAAAGAAATAAACAGAGCAGAACGAAAGTTTGCTATCTTCAATTTAGGTTAATGATTACAATTATGCACATAATAGGCACATGAAAATAGTTCTAAGCAACCAACTGTACACCAAAAGGTTCACATAACGTTCAATTGTCGACGAAATTTCGCTCACAGATTTTTGTTTTGAGAAGAAGCTGGGGAATTTTCCGGTGGGAGATTTCCACGAAGTGGGGTCGGAGGAGCTGTCTGAGCGTTCCCGTTGAGGCAGAATTGGACGACCCTGTAAGTGTTGTTTCGGCGACCAGCATCTGTCTATGAGGAGGGTTAGTGAGAGGTGTAAGGAACTCAGATGGAGACCAGCACACGAAAGTAGGGGTCGTCACGGGACTTTTTTCCGAGCCCTCTACGATATCCACATATCAGCTTTCTCCGTAAAATTGTGTTGGTCCCACATTTCTTCTAAGTCGGGTTGCAGAACTCGTCTGAGTGGCAATAGGAGGCGTCTCCTCTGGTGTGCTGTCCAGCACAATTGGATCTGATGCGGAACCGGCTGATGATAGTCCTGGAAGGCTGCTGGAATGGATCGCGACCCACGGTCCGTTGGGTACTTCTTCACCTGTAAAACTCAAATCGACGTTATTGTAAAGTTCCTGCTTAATTAGGGCATTGTTATTTGAAATATCCTCAAATATCTTGTCGATTAAACCGTCCCACGAGTTAAGATTTAGTGAAGTAGGCGAGGAAGATGAACCTGACGATTTCTGCGGAGATTCCGGAATAACAATGACTTCTGTCGAAGGAATCGTGATAGTCTGCGTGGATGTCGGGCTTCCACAAGTCGAGTCCACACATGTCTTCTTCTTCTGGGGAATCCCCACGAATCGAGTCCCCATAGGGGGAGATGATGTCCTCTTTCCGGCTAAACTTGGAAAGCATCAACTATCGGTACCCTTTGGTTGAGTATTAACAAGGATCATCAAAGGGCTCGGAAGTATTTACCTTTGATTGCTAGACCAGATTTGCGTAAAATGTGTCCTTTTTCCAAACTGATAGTGTGGTCCGAGGAATTAAAAATTGCCTCTTCGACGGGATTAAAATACGGGTCTCCATTTTTCCAGTTGGTCTTTTTCCTAAAAAAGATTACCTCCGGTGGTCAATTTTGCGAGAGTAGCCTGTTTGCGACGGGAGGTCGGGATTGGGGTTGTCCGGCTTCCGTGGGAGATCTTGGCCAGCGGGATGTCCGAGTCTGAAGAGAAGTCCATGACTGCATCCTCGTATCCGTGCTCTGCTCCATCGTGTAACTCCCAATTCTTTGCCCGACGGTCTGACTTGATTGATTTTCCTTGATCTAAACGATTATCAATGGAGATCAAGTTTTTCAATCTGGTGCTAGCAGTGCGATTGACGTGTTTTTTGAATGGGGGTACATCCGATGGACGGTTGTAGAGTAATCCGTTGGTTCCAAAGAATTTTTTGGAATGAAGAAACTAAAGTCAACTTAGGTAATTCGTATGACATGGCGAGAAATTTGGATTATACAGTATATACAAGAGTTTCAACGGGTCCATATGATCTATGATTACTACTGTACAATAAATAATCTCTATGTTATACTTTTCGCAAAAGTTTTTAAAATCGATCGTTCAGAAATAATCGTTCAGAAAGGAAATAAGTGAAATTGCAGACGTGTTGTTAATTACCTTCGCCGACGGAAATTTGGTAAAGTGATCTATGCACAGAAGGATATGTTTCTTCGGTCCCCAAAAAGCGTTCGAAATACCAGCGAAAATAGCAGATCTAAATGATCTAAATTTATCTCTTCGTTAGCGAAAGACAAGTCCGGTAGGTTGCTCACATGATCCGATCCCAACAAAATCTTAAGTTCTAACCGGCTTCAGAACATTGCTTACTTAATTTGCCGTGGTGGTATACTTCCCTGTAAATATGCGGCCACCAGATAAATTCTGCCATGAACTTCATGCCAAACTGGCCTGGATGGGACTCATGCGACATCGTTCTGAATGCGCTTAGGGTCCCAGCTGGCACTACTATTTTGTTGTGGGTGTCCTGTCTTAAATGTTGTTAATAAGTCCCATAAAATTTTGTCGTCCTTGGTCATAATTTGAAGTAACTTTTTGGAGCAATGATTTTCCGGTATAATTGGAGAGGAAAGTAAAGATAAGTTTGCTATGTAATGTTTCACTAAGGTCGAGTGGTCGTTATTCAGTAGATTGTGTTTTAATTTCAATGCAATATTGTTTTCTTCTGGGGCAATTACTAGAGGATTTGAAAACTTCGGATATGTCGTACTCGATTTCAATCTCGCATTTCAATCTTTTTGGTAAAAAATTTTCGTTAAGCATTATGAAATGTAAAAGTGATTTATCCAAAAATGAAATGCTTTTGTAGTTAAAATTTGAATTATCTAACGGGCGAAAGTTTGATATACAATTTTCCGACCTGATGTGCGAATAATTTCAAACTTTGATCGAATTGGCAATAAAAGAGATAATAGCAGCAACAACTCCAACCTTAAATGAAGCTAAAGAACTGTCGGAGCGGTTGCGACCAATCATATCTCGAATTACTCGTTTCCGACGGCAGATAAGATTTTACAATTGAATTTACAGCGACAGACGTCGTTTTACGTTCACTCTTTTTACAAGCGTAAAATCTGGCGAATTCGTTGAAATGTTGTAAGCTTTGTCAATAGAAGCAACGACAAATTCTAATCGTAGTGAGAAAGTGGTAAGGCTTTGCCAGAGGGTAATCTAGATAGCAGTCTCGTAAAACCCATATCTTTACCCGGAAATTGAGAAACGGGTTAATGGGCTAAGAATTGGTTTGTTGCTGTGGTGTGCCAAAAGTGTAGAAAAGAGTGCCTTGTGGTCTGTACTAGTGGTAGGCCTAGCAGTTTGAGTTGCTTAAAAATGTTTTATTTCGTGGTTGCTTAAAAATCTCGAGGCAAACGCTATCGTTTTTGCTCTTTCCCTTGGAACGGTTCAACTGTAACCCCTAGGCCGTTATGTGAGCATCTGTTTTCAATCTTTTTTTTGATGTCAAATTGACTATTCTCGGTAACTTTTACAATTTTGGGTTTTAGCTTTTCGAATGCAGTGGAAAGACTGTTATTCCGTTGGCACAATGACTTTTTGTTAAGTAAAAGCTGTAATGGGGAGCTTAGGAGAGGTAGATTTGGAGGGAATTTAATATATTGGTTAATCGAACCGAAGAATGAACGAAATTCGGAAATATTTTTTGAGATTGGGAGGTTTTTATAGCATCGGTTTTTTTCCTACCAATGGTCTTACTCCGCTTCAAAAATTTTTAACCCGAGCCATTCTATCATCTCCTGGAAAAATGCGCAATTCTCCTTTTTACTGCCATATTTTTTTTGTCTAAAGATTACTGATTTCTTTGTAAGCAATTAGTATATAATCTATGTAACATTTTGTAAATCCGGTTAAAAACCTGTAAGCACCAGTAGTATCTCCTCATACTAAACTAAAACTGCATTGCTTACTTGTCCTTTCCCACAACTGAAGTTGACTATACCCATTCTTTAGATCGCGATCACTAAACCAAATCTGCCCGTCGGTCTTCTCTAAGAATTATAAGGCTTCATTATCAATCACTGATTTTGTTCAAAACTTTTGGCATCAATTCGTGCTTATCAGCTTTTCAGCTCCACAAAAAAGGTTAGTAGCTTACATAACGGCCTATACGATGAAACAACATAGCCTATATGATGTTTCAATTATGAAGAATTCTGATGTAAAAATTTCATAAAAATTTAAAAGATTTGAACTTTTGGACCAATACTTTTTGTCGTAAAAAGAATCGGCTGAAGCCAGGAGAAAAAGAAATTGGGCAGCCGTTTAAAAGAAAAGGGACAGTAGTCACCTACCGCGTTTTGTAAGAAGGGTTAGGTCTTAATTATACTTTAATTAAAATTTTAATTAAATATTACAGTCAAGTATAGATCTTATGATATCAACAGTTTTTGAAAAATTGAAAAAAATTGCTTATATTAATTTTAATTGCTCATATTAATGTTTTTGGATTTCACTTGTTTGAAAAAGGTAGATATTATAGTCGATTCCAAACAGAACATCTCAATTTGGCTGATAAAATTAATCATACCAATATGTTATTTTATACTAATAGTTTTTGTCGTAAAATGGTCTCAAAGAAAGTGGGCAGCATTCACCTACCGCGTTTTGTAAAAAAAGTTATCCCTCAGTTTTACTTTAATTAAAATTATAAATAATTATAACAGCCAAGTATAGATCTTTCGCGTATGATATCAACATTTTTGGAAAATAAAAATGAAATATAATTTATTATAAATATTTTGAGGAACTTGCTTACAGAAGTTATAATCGATTTTAAAAACTATACTGTTGATAAACATGAATGTGTACAAATATGAACACTAACTGAGGAATTAAGAGAAAAAAAAGAATAAGAATGAATTAAGAAGTCTATTCTAAAAACAACCTTAAACAGTGAATGATCGACCAATGGTCGATATGAAGCATAGTTGGCAGGTATCTAATTAATGCCAAGGTCAATTGAATAAACAAAATAAACAACTCACAACAGTTCCCAACGGGAAAAAAATGAAAATTTACAAATTGCTAATACTAAGTCTATGTACACCCATTTCTCCCTTCAAAGTAGAGATGAACAAAAATTACAAACTGAACAAAACAAAAAGAAATAAACAGAGCAGAACGAAAGTTTGCTATCTTCAATTTAGGTTAATGATTACAATTATGCACATAATAGACACATGAAAATAGTTCTAAGCAACCAACTGTACACCAAAAGGTTCACATAACGTTCAATTGTCGACGAAATTTCGCTCACAGATTTTTGTTTTGAGAAGAAGCTGGGGAATTTTCCGGTGGGAGATTTCCACGAAGTGGGGTCGGAGGAGCTGTCTGAGCGTTCCCGTTGAGGCAGAATTGGACGACCCTGTAAGTGTTGTTTCGGCGACCAGCATCTGTCTATGAGGAGGGTTAGTGAGAGGTGTAAGGAACTCAGATGGAGACCAGCACACGAAAGTAGGGGTCGTCACGGGACTTTTTTCCGAGCCCTCTACGATATCCACATATCAGCTTTCTCCGTAAAATTGTGTTGGTCCCACATTTCTTCTAAGTCGGGTTGCAGAACTCGTCTGAGTGGCAATAGGAGGCGTCTCCTCTGGTGTGCTGTCCAGCACAATTGGATCTGATGCGGAACCGGCTGATGATAGTCCTGGAAGGCTGCTGGAATGGATCGCGACCCACGGTCCGTTGGGTACTTCTTCACCTGTAAAACTCAAATCGACGTTATTGTAAAGTTCCTGCTTAATTAGGGCATTGTTATTTGAAATATCCTCAAATATCTTGTCGATTAAACCGTCCCACGAGTTAAGATTTAGTGAAGTAGGCGAGGAAGATGAACCTGACGATTTCTGCGGAGATTCCGGAATAACAATGACTTCTGTCGAAGGAATCGTGATAGTCTGCGTGGATGTCGGGCTTCCACAAGTCGAGTCCACACATGTCTTCTTCTTCTGGGGAATCCCCACGAATCGAGTCCCCATAGGGGGAGATGATGTCCTCTTTCCGGCTAAACTTGGAAAGCATCAACTATCGGTACCCTTTGGTTGAGTATTAACAAGGATCATCAAAGGGCTCGGAAGTATTTACCTTTGATTGCTAGACCAGATTTGCGTAAAATGTGTCCTTTTTCCAAACTGATAGTGTGGTCCGAGGAATTAAAAATTGCCTCTTCGACGGGATTAAAATACGGGTCTCCATTTTTCCAGTTGGTCTTTTTCCTAAAAAAGATTACCTCCGGTGGTCAATTTTGCGAGAGTAGCCTGTTTGCGACGGGAGGTCGGGATTGGGGTTGTCCGGCTTCCGTGGGAGATCTTGGCCAGCGGGATGTCCGAGTCTGAAGAGAAGTCCATGACTGCATCCTCGTATCCGTGCTCTGCTCCATCGTGTAACTCCCAATTCTTTGCCCGACGGTCTGACTTGATTGATTTTCCTTGATCTAAACGATTATCAATGGAGATCAAGTTTTTCAATCTGGTGCTAGCAGTGCGATTGACGTGTGTTTTGAATGGGGGTACATCCGATGGACGGTTGTAGAGTAATCCGTTGGTTCCAAATAATTTTTTGGAATGAAGAAACTAAAGTCAACTTAGGTAATTCGTATGACATGGCGAGAAATTTGGATTATACAGTATATACAAGAGTTTCAACGGGTCCATATGATCTATGATTACTACTGTACAATAAATAATCTCTATGTTATACTTTTCGCAAAAGTTTTTAAAATCGATCGTTCAGAAATAATCGTTCAGAAAGGAAATAAGTGAAATTGCAGACGTGTTGTTAATTACCTTCGCCGACGGAAATTTGGTAAAGTGATCTATGCACAGAAGGATATGTTTCTTCGGTCCCCAAAAAGCGTTCGAAATACCAGCGAAAATAGCAGATCTAAATGATCTAAATTTATCTCTTCGTTAGCGAAAGACAAGTCCGGTAGGTTGCTCACATGATCCGATCCCAACAAAATCTTAAGTTCTAACCGGCTTCAGAACATTGCTTACTTAATTTGCCGTGGTGGTATACTTCCCTGTAAATATGCGGCCACCAGATAAATTCTGCCATGAACTTCATGCCAAACTGGCCTGGATGGGACTCATGCGACATCGTTCTGAATGCGCTTAGGGTCCCAGCTGGCACTACTATTTTGTTGTGGGTGTCCTGTCTTAAATGTTGTTAATAAGTCCCATAAAATTTTGTCGTCCTTGGTCATAATTTGAAGTAACTTTTTGGAGCAATGATTTTCCGGTATAATTGGAGAGGAAAGTAAAGATAAGTTTGCTATGTAATGTTTCACTAAGGTCGAGTGGTCGTTATTCAGTAGATTGTGTTTTAATTTCAATGCAATATTGTTTTCTTCTGGGGCAATTACTAGAGGATTTGAAAACTTCGGATATGTCGTACTCGATTTCAATCTCGCATTTCAATCTTTTTGGTAAAAAATTTTCGTTAAGCATTATGAAATGTAAAAGTGATTTATCCAAAAATGAAATGCTTTTGTAGTTAAAATTTGAATTATCTAACGGGCGAAAGTTTGATATACAATTTTCCGACCTGATGTGCGAATAATTTCAAACTTTGATCGACTTGGCAATAAAAGAGATAATAGCAGCAACAACTCCAACCTTAAATGAAGCTAAAGAACTGTCGGAGCGGTTGCGACCAATCATATCTCGAATTACTCGTTTCCGACGGCAGATAAGATTTTACAATTGAATTTACAGCGACAGACGTCGTTTTACGTTCACTCTTTTTACAAGCGTAAAATCTGGCGAATTCGTTGAAATGTTGTAAGCTTTGTCAATAGAAGCAACGACAAATTCTAATCGTAGTGAGAAAGTGGTAAGGCTTTGCCAGAGGGTAATCTAGATAGCAGTCTCGTAAAACCCATATCTTTACCCGGAAATTGAGATATTTTAAATTTGAAGAGTAACAGTCTTTTTACCCAACGGGTTAATGGGCTAAGAATTGGTTTGTTGCTGTGGTGTGCCAAAAGTGTAGAAAAGAGTGCCTTGTGGTCTGTACTAACTTCGAATTCAGAGCCATATATAAAATTTCTGAACTTTTCGCATGCCCAAACTAGGCCTAGCAGTTTGAGTTGCTTAAAAATGTTTTATTTCGTGGTTGCTTAAAAATCTCGAGGCAAACGCTATCGGTTTTGCTCTTTCCCTTGGAACGGTTCAACTGTAACCCCTAGGCCGTTATGTGAGCATCTGTTTTCAATCTTTTTTTTGATGTCAAATTGACTATTCTCGGTAACTTTTACAATTTTGGGTTTTAGCTTTTCGAATGCAGTGGAAAGACTGTTATTCCGTTGGCACAATGACTTTTTGTCAAGTAAAAGCTGTAATGGGGAGCTTAGGATAGGTAGATTTGGAGGGAATTTAATATATTGGTTAATCGAACCGAAGAATGAACGAAATTCGGAAATATTTTTTGAGTTTGGGAGGTTTTTATAGCATCGGCTTTTTTCCTACCAATGGTCTTACTCCGCTTCAAAAATTTTTAACCCGAGCCATTCTATCATCTCCTGGAAAAATGCGCAATTCTCCTTTTTACTGCCATATTATTTTTGTCTAAAGATTACTGATTTCTTTGTAAGAAAGCTTTAAGTTCTACAATAGTTCCCTTAAAAGCAATTAGTATATAATCTATGTAACATTTTGTGAATCCGGTTAAAAATCTGTAAGCACCAGTAGAATCTCCTCATACTAAACTAAAACTGCATTGCTTACTTGTCCTTTCCCACAACTGAAGTTGACTATACCCATTCTTTAGATCGCGATCACTAAACCAGATCTGCCCGTCGGTCTTCTCTAAGAATTATAAGGCTTCATTATCAATCAGTTCGTGGATACTGAGCATCTGGTTTTTATTTTAAAAAATCTGATCGTTCACTAGTTTTGAATCGTGGATACTGAGCATCTGGTATTTATTTTAAAAAATCTGATCGGTCACTAGTTTTGAGTTTCATTGAGCCATCTTTATTTCTAGATATAACTATTGGACTTATGAAGCAGTCTCCGTCGCATTTCACCAGTTTTTCAATGTGGCCTTCTTTTTCCATCCTTTTTAGTTACTCGTTTACTCGTTTACTCGTTTGAAAAACTCACTAGGCTGGCCGAAACTAAAAGTATATTCATATTTACAAAATTTTCCCACCCGAATCCTATGCTCAATAATTTATTCGCTTCCATTCCGTTTTGGTCGTAAATCGTCTTCACGCTCAAAACTGATCAGTCGTCGTCGTCGCTTTGACCGTTTTCGTTTCAGGCGTTAATCACTCCACATGTTTCTTGGTTTTCGCTCCAGGAATCTTCCGAAGAGACCTATTTACAATTTTTGGTATTGACAGAGTCATTTACAATATTTACAGATAGTCTTTTGTTCTTCGACGTGCATAATTTTGCAAAATGGCTTTTATTATACAATTTTTACAAATGTAACCTCTGTCAGGACAGACCTTTAGATGTGCATTAGTAAAAGGATTTCCGCATTTCATGCATTTTTTCGATATTCAAGCTTGGTTCTTTTTTGACATGGTTGTTTCCGTTGATTGATTCGAAGCTTGGTTCGTTGGTCGCTTTCGCCATATTCGTTAAATTCTGGTGGTTGAAGTAGCCCTTTTCATCTACTAGGGCCGGGCTCGAAGCTTCCGTTGGGCTGATGGTTGACCACACTAGTTTTTTTTTGGGTCTCGCTATTCTTCATATTGCAAATAAATACGTCTCTAATCCACTCTGCTTCATCAGATTCTCCGAAGTTGCACGTGCTAGCTAGATCCGTCAATGCTCCCCAGAACTGTTCAAAAAATTCTCTTTCTCTTTGTTTTCGACTTAAAAGTTTGTTTCGCTCAAATGCGACGTTTGGGGGTTTATTAAAATCAATACCCTTTTCCCACTCGAGTCGAGATTTTTCACCTAATTTGAAGCAAGATTAGAGCGGTTTGAGCGGTTTTTTTTAGACAATTACGCTCAAAATCTTTCTTCAAAATGAGCGGTTTTAGCGGTTTTTGAACGGTTTATCTAAAAAAACCGCTCAAAAACCGCGCAAGATTTGAACGGTTTTGAGCGGTTTAACTAAAAAAACCGCTCAAAAACCGCGCAAGATTTAATAATAAAAAGTCGACCACAGAGGGATTTGAACCCCCAATCTTCTGATTCGAAGTCAGACGCCTTATCCGTTGTGTCGCGGCGCTGAAAGTAGTGTCGCGCAGCGAAGCCAATATATATTACCCACCACAATGAATACTGAATACTCTGCATTCTAATTCATGCTTTTGAAATTCCTGTGACAGTGATACGTACCTCAGACCACAGGTATCCATAGTACTGTGCATCGTATCCGTCTATATAATCTTGGTCGCACCGTCTCCGCTTCGGTCTGCAAAGACGCGCCGTCTCCACCTCGGTCGCGAAAGTCTTGAAAGTGCACATTTTGGTCGCGCTGACCAAACGGTCGCGCCGTTGTCTTTGGAGTCGCGCGGTTTCAGACTTGGTCGCGAAAGTCGCGCCTTAGTTTTTCGGTCGCGAAAGTATGGACATGAGTCTGGGACCTCGACCCGGGAAGACCGCTCAAAAACCGCTCAAATCTTGCTTGAAAAACCGTTCAAAAATCACCGCAAGAAATGAGCGGTTTTTGAGAGGTTTTTGAGAGGTTTTTTAAGCAAGATTTGAGCGGTTTGAGCGGTGTTTCCAAAAAAACGCCCAAACCGCTCAAATCTTACTGGAAAACCGCTCAAACCGCTCAAATCTTGAGCGGTTTTTGAGTGGGATCTCGACCCGGGCATCAAACATCTCTGATAAAGACTAAACACATCGATTTAGAGATGTAAAAAGGCACTGAAACCATCAAAGACACATTAAAACACATATATGATTTCTTCGAATACAGACCACTTTTATCTTTTTTGTTAATATGAGATTCATCCAAGTTACAACTCTTAATTGAATTTTTAAAAATCAACTATACGAACTGATTACAAAAATAACTGTGTACCTAATCTAGTGAAATTAAACAGAAAAAATGTGATTCGAAAATTTTTGCTTTGCCCCTATCATCAACTTGCATTTACCTAATTATCTCATTATATTGAATTGCAGGTTTGACGTTGAGATTCATTCTCATGATTTCGTTTGTTTGTACATGAAGTCAATTACTACGTACATAACCGAAAATGAGAAGATGTGAAAGAGTATTCAATTACATGTCTTGATTCTGAGAAATTCTTACCTCTAAGAAACTGTGTAAACTGACTAAATTTAATGCAATTTTTAGCAACCATCGATCGTGATAAATCTATTCTAATTGAATCTATCGCTTCACATTTCATCCTCAACAGTGGTGTCCAGACCAACTCAAACCAATTCAACACCAATTCAAACAAGTGGTATTAGTTCATAGTAACTTTTGAAACCTGAGTCTGCCGCAGGACTACTTTTTTTTACTTTGCACAACTTTGTGGAGCAAAGTTTTTCCTGACTAAGCAAAGTTTTTCCTCGCTCATTCAGATGCAAAAATCATTTTTGACAGATACCCATTATCGGTTTTGCGTCAATTCTTAGATGGACAGGCAAAAAGTTCTGATTTGGCACAATTAGTCCTGTATCCTGTTAGCAATTCGATCTCAATCGTATAGGATCAGTAATTCGATATATTATGGTTGAACTGGCGCAAATTTACCGTGAGCAGTTGTACAATCGAGAACTCGTTTTGGACTACTCAAGTTTTTGCCACCCAATATTCTATGCCTGGGATATCAGAGAGGTTGCCGAACTTCGATAATTACTAAACCCTGGTGACTTTTGAACGAACCTAAGACCCAATCAGATTCTCTGCAAATATTCGAAATTTAATAAAAACAGGTAAGTTGAAAGATTTGGTCTGATAGGGGCCTGGAAAACCTACCAATGGAAGACGATTTGTGTGGCAGAAAAATGGAAAATGTGACTTTAGTTCTTCTGCGGACTGCAAATTTCATCAAAATTGCAAGAAAAAGAAGGAAGACAACCCTTTCTAGCGAGATAATGGAGAAAGACTCGAAAAAAGATTTCTGGAACCTGTGCGATTCAATTTTTTTGAAAATGAAACTTCAGACAAATACCAAATGATCAAGCTATGGATCATAACGCAAAAAAGTGTGTACAATTAAAACCCAACAAGTGTCTTTCAGAGTGGACCGTCTACATCACAGGTTGAAACACTTTAACTTGACTTGGCATCGAAACCCATGCAAATGTATCAAAGACATGATTATCATCTTCCAGACAAAACGGATTGTCTATGGGACACTAAGTGAGAAAAACAAAAACGTACACTGCCAATCAACTCTTTTGCTGCAGGCAAATGTTATTCGTCATAATAGTAAACTGAAGCTCGAAACGACAAATTTAAGGATTGGCCGGTTGAAAACTTTCGAAGAAACAAAAGATCGAAAAAAAAAACAAAAAAATTAATCATTTTATGATCCATTGGATTTCTACGGGCGTAAAATAGCAAGCTTTGAACATGTTTCTCATTCCATGACGTAAAGGATCAAGATTTTGAATATACTGATGAAAGTAATTAGTTATTTAAAGATATTGAAAAAGAGATCTGCTTAAAACGAGTTTACCATCTTACTCACTGACCACAGAAGTGGCAAGGACCATGAATGATTTCAAACATGCAATTTGTGGGTTTCTTTCAGAAAAAAAACCTTGTGATGTATGTTCCTGAAAATGTATCGCCAGCTGAGCGCAACTACTGCGAAATTAAATTAGACATACTAGCAGTCATGTTCTTGGTGACACGGTGAAAGCGTTTCGAGCGAAAATCCACCATGCAAACCGATCACAACCCCGTGATTTTTTCTTTACGGGAGACAGAGCGATACCAAGAAAAACATTTAATAGAACAACTGGATCTACTAATGTGCTGATGAGATTCAACTATATATGAGCTGTGTAAGAGGAGATGTTCCGAGCAAATGTTCTAAGCAAAGAGGAGATGTTCCAATCAATTGTTCTAAGCAAAGAAGAACTATTCTAAGGAAATGATCTAAGCAAAGAGAAGATGTTCTAAGCAAAGGTTTTACGCAAAGAGCAGATGTTCTAAGCAAATGTTCTAAGCAAAGAAGAACTATTCTAAGCAAATGATCTAAGCAAAGAGAAGATGTTCTAAGCAAATGTTCTAAGTAAAGAGGAGATGTTCTAAGAAAATGTTCTAAGTAAAAAAAAAGATGTTCTGAAGAAATGTTCTAAGCAAAGAGGAGATGTTCTAAGCAAATGTTCTAAGCAAAGAGAAGATGTTCTAAGCAAAGAGGAGACGTTCTAAGCAAATGCTCTAAGCAAAAAGGAGATGATCTAAGCAAATAATCTTAGCAAAGAGGAGATGTTCTAAGCAAAGATTCTAAGCAAAGAGAGGATATTCTAAGCAAATGTTCTACGCAAAGAGATGATGTTCCAAGCAAATGTTCAAAGCAAAGAGGAAACGTTCTAAGTAAATCTTCTAAACAAAGAGGAGATGTTCAAAGCAATTTTCTAAGCAAAGAGGAAATGTTCTAAGCAAATATTCTAAGCAAAGAGGAAATGTTCTAAACAAATGTTCTAAGCAAAAAGGAGATGTTCTAAGCGAATTTTCTAAGTAAAAAGAGATCTGCTTAGAACGAGTTGTACCATCTTACTCACTGACCACAGAAGTGGCAGTGACCATGGATGATTTCACACCTGCAATTTGTGGGTTTCTTTCAGAAAAAAACCCTTGTGATGTATGTTCCTGAAAATGTATCGCCAGCTGAGCGCAACAACTGCGAATTTAAATTAGACACACTAGCAGTCATGTTCTTGGTGACACTGTGAAAGCGTTTCGAGCGAAAATCCACCATGCAAACCGATCACAACCCCGTGATTTTTTCTTTACGGGAGACAGAGCGATACCAAGAAAAACATTTAATAGAACAACTGGATCTACTAATGTGCTGATGAGATTCAACTATATATGAGCTGTGTAAGAGGAGATGTTCCGAGCAAATGTTCTAAGCAAAGAGGAGATGTTCCAATCAATTGTTCTAAGCAAAGAAGAACTATTCTAAGGAAATGATCTAAGCAAAGAGAAGATGTTCTAAGCAAAGGTTTTACGCAAAGAGCAGATGTTCTAAGCAAATGTTCTAAGCAAAGAAGAACTATTCTAAGCAAATGATCTAAGTAAAGAGAAGATGTTCTAAGCAAATGTTCTAAGTAAAGAGGAGATGTTCTAAGAAAATGTTCTAAGCAAAGAAGAACTATTCTAAGCAAATGATCTAAGCAAAGAGAAGATGTTCTAAGCAAATGTTCTAAGTAAAGAGGAGATGTTCTAAGAAAATGTTCTAAGTAAAAAAAAGATGTTCTGAAGTAATGTTCTAAGCAAAGAGGAGATGTTCTAAGCAAATGTTCTAAGCAAAGAGGAGATGTTCTAAGCAAAGAGGAGACGTTCTAAGCAAATGCTCTAAGCAAAAAGGAGATGATCTAAGCAAATGTTCTTAGCAAAGAGGAGATGTTATAAGCAAAGATTCTAAGCAAAGAGAGGATGTTCTAAGCAAATGTTCTACGCAAAGAGATGATATTCCAAGCAAATGTTCAAAGCAAAGAGGAAACGTTCTAAGTAAATCTTCTAAACAAAGAGGAGATGTTCAAAGCAATTTTTCTAAGCAAAGAGGAAATGTTCTAAGCAAATATTCTAAGCAAAGAGGAAATGTTCTAAACAAATGTTCTAAGCAAAAAGGAGATGTTCTAAGCGAATTTTCTAAGTAAAAAGGAGATGTTCTGAGCAAATTTTCTAAGAAAAGAGGAGATGTTCTAAGCAAATGCTCTATGCAAAGAGAAGATGTTCTAAGCAATTGTTCTAAGCAAAGATGAGATGATCTTAGCAAATATTCTAAGCAAAGAGGAGATGTTCTAAGCAAATGTTCTAAGCAAAGAGGAAATGTTCTAAGCAAATGTTCTAAGCAAAGAGGAAATGATCTAAACAAATGTTCTAAGCAAAAAAGAGATTTTTAAAGCGAATTTTCTAATTAAAAAGGAGATGTTCTAAGCGAATTTTCTAAGTAAAAAGGAGGGAGATGTTCTGAGCAAATGCTCTATGCAAAGAGAAGATGTTCTAAGCAATTGTTCTAAGCAAAGAGGAGATGATCTTAGCAAATATTCTAAGCAAAGAGGAGATGTTCTGAGCAAATGTTCTAAGCAAAGAGGAAATGTTCTAAGTAAATGTTCTAAGCAAAGAGGAAATGTTCTAAACAAATGTTCTAAGCAAAAAGGAGATGTTATGAGCGAATTTTCTAAGTAAAAAGGAGATGTTCTGAGCAAATTTTTTAAGCAAAGAGAAGATGTTCTAAGCAAATTTTCTAAGCAAAGAAGAGTTGTTCTAAGCAAAGAGGAGATATTCAAAGCAAAAGTTCTAATCAAAAAGAAGATGTTTTAAGCGAATTTTCTAAGTAAAAAGGAGATGTTCTGAGCAAATTTTCTAAGAAAAGAGGAGATGCTCTAAGCAAATGCTCTATGCAAAGAGAAGATGTTCTAAGCAATTGTTCTAAGCAAAGAGGAGATGATCTTAGCAAATATTCCAAGCAAAGAGGAGATGTTCTGAGCAAATGTTCTAAGCAAAGAGGAAATGTTCTAAGTAAATGTTCTAAGCAAAGAGGAAATGTTCTAAACAAATGTTCTAAGCAAAAAGGAAATGTTCTGAGCGAATTTTCTAAGTAAAAAGGAGATGTTCTGAGCAAATTTTCTAAGCAAAGAGAAGATGTTCTAAGCAAATTTTCTAAGCAAAGAAGAGTTGTTCTAAGCAAAGAGGAGATATTCAAAGCAAACGTTCTAATCAAAAAGGAGATGTTCTAAGCGAATTTTCTAAGTAAAAAGAGATCTGCTTAGAACGAGTTGTACCATCTTACTCACTGACCACAGAAGTGGCAGTGACCATGGATGATTTCACACCTGCAATTTGTGGGTTTCTTTCAGAAAAAAACCCTTGTGATGTATGTTCCTGAAAATGTATCGCCAGCTGAGCGCAACAACTGCGAATTTAAATTAGACACACTAGCAGTCATGTTCTTGGTGACACTGTGAAAGCGTTTCGAGCGAAAATCCACCATGCAAACCGATCACAACCCCGTGATTTTTTCTTTACGGGAGACAGAGCGATACCAAGAAAAACATTTAATAGAACAACTGGATCTACTAATGTGCTGATGAGATTCAACTATATATGAGCTGTGTAAGAGGAGATGTTCCGAGCAAATGTTCTAAGCAAAGAGGAGATGTTCCAATCAATTGTTCTAAGCAAAGAAGAACTATTCTAAGGAAATGATCTAAGCAAAGAGAAGATGTTCTAAGCAAAGGTTTTACGCAAAGAGCAGATGTTCTAAGCAAATGTTCTAAGCAAAGAAGAACTATTCTAAGCAAATGATCTAAGTAAAGAGAAGATGTTCTAAGCAAATGTTCTAAGTAAAGAGGAGATGTTCTAAGAAAATGTTCTAAGCAAAGAAGAACTATTCTAAGCAAATGATCTAAGCAAAGAGAAGATGTTCTAAGCAAATGTTCTAAGTAAAGAGGAGATGTTCTAAGAAAATGTTCTAAGTAAAAAAAAGATGTTCTGAAGTAATGTTCTAAGCAAAGAGGAGATGTTCTAAGCAAATGTTCTAAGCAAAGAGGAGATGTTCTAAGCAAAGAGGAGACGTTCTAAGCAAATGCTCTAAGCAAAAAGGAGATGATCTAAGCAAATGTTCTTAGCAAAGAGGAGATGTTATAAGCAAAGATTCTAAGCAAAGAGAGGATGTTCTAAGCAAATGTTCTACGCAAAGAGATGATATTCCAAGCAAATGTTCAAAGCAAAGAGGAAACGTTCTAAGTAAATCTTCTAAACAAAGAGGAGATGTTCAAAGCAATTTTTCTAAGCAAAGAGGAAATGTTCTAAGCAAATATTCTAAGCAAAGAGGAAATGTTCTAAACAAATGTTCTAAGCAAAAAGGAGATGTTCTAAGCGAATTTTCTAAGTAAAAAGGAGATGTTCTGAGCAAATTTTCTAAGAAAAGAGGAGATGTTCTAAGCAAATGCTCTATGCAAAGAGAAGATGTTCTAAGCAATTGTTCTAAGCAAAGATGAGATGATCTTAGCAAATATTCTAAGCAAAGAGGAGATGTTCTAAGCAAATGTTCTAAGCAAAGAGGAAATGTTCTAAGCAAATGTTCTAAGCAAAGAGGAAATGATCTAAACAAATGTTCTAAGCAAAAAAGAGATTTTTAAAGCGAATTTTCTAATTAAAAAGGAGATGTTCTAAGCGAATTTTCTAAGTAAAAAGGAGGGAGATGTTCTGAGCAAATGCTCTATGCAAAGAGAAGATGCTCTAAGCAATTGTTCTAAGCAAAGAGGAGATGATCTTAGCAAATATTCTAAGCAAAGAGGAGATGTTCTGAGCAAATGTTCTGAGCAAAGAGGAAATGTTCTAAGTAAATGTTCTAAGCAAAGAGGAAATGTTCTAAACAAATGTTCTAAGCAAAAAGGAGATGTTATGAGCGAATTTTCTAAGTAAAAAGGAGATGTTCTGAGCAAATTTTTTAAGCAAAGAGAAGATGTTCTAAGCAAATTTTCTAAGCAAAGAAGAGTTGTTCTAAGCAAAGAGGAGATATTCAAAGCAAAAGTTCTAATCAAAAAGAAGATGTTTTAAGCGAATTTTCTAAGTAAAAAGGAGATGTTCTGAGCAAATTTTCTAAGAAAAGAGGAGATGCTCTAAGCAAATGCTCTATGCAAAGAGAAGATGTTCTAAGCAATTGTTCTAAGCAAAGAGGAGATGATCTTAGCAAATATTCCAAGCAAAGAGGAGATGTTCTGAGCAAATGTTCTAAGCAAAGAGGAAATGTTCTAAGTAAATGTTCTAAGCAAAGAGGAAATGTTCTAAACAAATGTTCTAAGCAAAAAGGAGATGTTCTGAGCGAATTTTCTAAGTAAAAAGGAGATGTTCTGAGCAAATTTTCTAAGCAAAGAGAAGATGTTCTAAGCAAATTTTCTAAGCAAAGAAGAGTTGTTCTAAGCAAAGAGGAGATATTCAAAGCAAACGTTCTAATCAAAAAGGAGATGTTCTAAGCGAATTTTCTAAGTAAAAAGAGATCTGCTTAGAACGAGTTGTACCATCTTACTCACTGACCACAGAAGTGGCAGTGACCATGGATGATTTCACACCTGCAATTTGTGGGTTTCTTTCAGAAAAAAACCCTTGTGATGTATGTTCCTGAAAATGTATCGCCAGCTGAGCGCAACAACTGCGAATTTAAATTAGACACACTAGCAGTCATGTTCTTGGTGACACTGTGAAAGCGTTTCGAGCGAAAATCCACCATGCAAACCGATCACAACCCCGTGATTTTTTCTTTACGGGAGACAGAGCGATACCAAGAAAAACATTTAATAGAACAACTGGATCTACTAATGTGCTGATGAGATTCAACTATATATGAGCTGTGTAAGAGGAGATGTTCCGAGCAAATGTTCTAAGCAAAGAGGAGATGTTCCAATCAATTGTTCTAAGCAAAGAAGAACTATTCTAAGGAAATGATCTAAGCAAAGAGAAGATGTTCTAAGCAAAGGTTTTACGCAAAGAGCAGATGTTCTAAGCAAATGTTCTAAGCAAAGAAGAACTATTCTAAGCAAATGATCTAAGTAAAGAGAAGATGTTCTAAGCAAATGTTCTAAGTAAAGAGGAGATGTTCTAAGAAAATGTTCTAAGCAAAGAAGAACTATTCTAAGCAAATGATCTAAGCAAAGAGAAGATGTTCTAAGCAAATGTTCTAAGTAAAGAGGAGATGTTCTAAGAAAATGTTCTAAGTAAAAAAAAGATGTTCTGAAGTAATGTTCTAAGCAAAGAGGAGATGTTCTAAGCAAATGTTCTAAGCAAAGAGGAGATGTTCTAAGCAAAGAGGAGACGTTCTAAGCAAATGCTCTAAGCAAAAAGGAGATGATCTAAGCAAATGTTCTTAGCAAAGAGGAGATGTTATAAGCAAAGATTCTAAGCAAAGAGAGGATGTTCTAAGCAAATGTTCTACGCAAAGAGATGATATTCCAAGCAAATGTTCAAAGCAAAGAGGAAACGTTCTAAGTAAATCTTCTAAACAAAGAGGAGATGTTCAAAGCAAATTTTCTAAGAAAAGAGGAGATGTTCTAAGCAAATGCTCTATGCAAAGAGAAGATGTTCTAAGCAATTGTTCTAAGCAAAGATGAGATGATCTTAGCAAATATTCTAAGCAAAGAGGAGATGTTCTAAGCAAATGTTCTAAGCAAAGAGGAAATGTTCTAAGCAAATGTTCTAAGCAAAGAGGAAATGATCTAAACAAATGTTCTAAGCAAAAAAGAGATTTTTTAAGCGAATTTTCTAATTAAAAAGGAGATGTTCTAAGCGAATTTTCTAAGTAAAAAGGAGGGAGATGTTCTGAGCAAATGCTCTATGCAAAGAGAAGATGTTCTAAGCAATTGTTCTAAGCAAAGAGGAGATGATCTTAGCAAATATTCTAAGCAAAGAAGAGATGTTCTGAGCAAATGTTCTAAGCAAAGAGGAAATGTTCTAAGTAAATGTTCTAAGCAAAGAGGAAATGTTCTAAACAATTGTTCTAAGCAAAAAGGAGATGTTCTGAGCGAATTTTCTAAGTAAAAAGGAGATGTTCTGAGCAAATTTTCTAAGAAAAGAGGAGATGCTCTAAGCAAATGCTCTATGCAAAGAGAAGATGTTCTAAGCAATTGTTCTAAGCAAAGAGGAGATGATCTTAGCAAATATTCCAAGCAAAGAGGAGATGTTCTGAGCAAATGTTCTAAGCAAAGAGGAAATGTTCTAAGTAAATGTTCTAAGCAAAGAGGAAATGTTCTAAACAAATGTTCTAAGCAAAAAGGAGATGTTCTGAGCGAATTTTCTAAGTAAAAAGGAGATGTTCTGAGCAAATTTTCTAAGCAAAGAAAAGATGTTCTAAGCAAATTTTCTAAGCAAAGAAGAGTTGTTCTAAGCAAAGAGGAGATATTCAAAGCAAACGTTCTAATCAAAAAGGAGATGTTCTAAGCGAATTTTCTAAGTAAAAAGGAGATGTTCTGAGCAAATTTTCTAAGAAAAGAGGAGATGCTCTAAGCAAATGCTCTATGCAAAGAGAAGATGTTCTAAGCAATTGTTCTAAGCAAAGAGGAGATGATCTTAGCAAATATTCTAAGCAAAGAGGAGATGTTCTGAGCAAATGTTCTAAGTAAAAAGGAGATGTTCTGAGCAAATTTTCTAAGAAAAGAGGAGATGCTCTAAGCAAATGCTCTATGCAAAGAGAAGATGTTCTAAGCAATTGTTCTAAGCAAAGAGGAGATGATCTTAGCAAATATTCTAAGCAAAGAGGAGATGCTCTAAGCAAATGCTCTATGCAAAGAGAAGATGTTCTAAGCAATTGTTCTAAGCAAAGAGGAGATGATCTTAGCAAATAATCTAAGCAAAAAGGAGATGTTCTGAGCGAATTTTCTAAGTATAAAGGAGATGTTCTGAGCAAATTTTCTAAGAAAAGAGGAGATGTTCTAAGCAAATGCTCTATGCAAAGAGAAGATGTCGTGAGCAATTGTTCTAAGCAAAGAGGAGATGATCTTTGCAAATATTCTAAGCAAAGAGAAGATGTTCTAAGCAAATTTTCTAAGCAAAGAAGAGTTGTTCTAAGCAAAGAGGAGATATTCAAAGCAAACGTTCTAATCAAAAAGAAGATGTTTTAAGCAAATGTACTAAGCAAAGAGGAGATGTTCTAAGCAATTGTTTTGAGCAAAGAAGAAACGTTCTAAGCAAATATTCTAAGCAAAGAGGAGATGTTCTAAGCAAATGTTCTAAGCAAAGAGCAGATGTTCTAAGCAAATGTTCTAAGCAAAGAGGAGATGTTCTAAGCAAAGAGGAGATGTTCTAAGCAAATGTTCTAAGCAAAAAGAAGATGTTTTAAGCAAATGTACTAAGCAAAGAGGAGATGTTCTAAGCAATTGTTTTGAGCAAAGAGGAAACGTTCTAAGCAAATGTTTGAAGCAAAGAGGAGATGCTCTAATTAGACTGCAGTTCGAAGAAAAAATTGTTTTCATTCAAAACATAATCTTGTTTGGGACTGGAAAAAAAACAAATCACGACTTTTTGTACAACTATCGAGACTGAATCCCTTTAGGGCGAATTTTATCTTCGTTGATCTCAAAAACAATAGAAAATATTAGAACACAGTAATATTCAGGTAGTCCCGTAAAAACTCTCAAGTGGCCTGAATTAGGAGTAAGGAAGCAAACCAATAGGAATTTCCGAGCTCTCCAAAAGCACTAAAAAAACTCAGTTTTGACCAAAATTTCTGCGCCGCAGGCAAAATAAGAAAAAACAGGCCGAAAAACAGGCCAAGTTTTTAGGCAGTTTTTGAAAAATTTTTACCAAAAAATTGTTTTTTTTTTCGGCCGGCGCTCCCCCCTCAAAATTATTAAAATTTTGATTACAGAAACCAGATACGAAAGTTGTTCTTATTGAAAAGGAACGATGTGTTGACTTGAAAATTTATCCTTGTTAAAGTTCTTGGTTAAAACTAAGAGAAAGCAAAAAACGAACTTCACTGATCTAATGAGGCCGACACAAATACGATTTGAATATATGATAATTGCTGTTCGACGACATCAGTTTAGCGTTAACCAACTCTCGACTTAGGTCAGTATTGATTGAGGTAGAAATTGCAGAACTGAGGTAGAAATTCGTGAAACTGCAGAAGGATCTGAGGTAGTTGTATTTGCTGATGATACTACTATATGCAAGGCAGAAAAAAATCATTGCGATAACTTTGATAGCTCGTTAAATAAAATGGATAGATGGTTCGAAACGAATGGTCTTGGTGCAAATCTTGGTAAGAATCACATTAAAAAATTTGGTTGTAATTTTTCAAAAGATTACTTTGCTTTTGGTACTTCAGTTCAAATTAATAATGTGTGTAAAAATTTACGCTTTCTTCTTGATAATAAACTTACTTTCAAATTTCAAAATGAACATATATGCAAACAATTATCTAAATTTTGTGGCATTGTCTGGAAATTTAGGTACCTTTTTTCTAAACAGCAGATGCCTAGCTTTTACAAAGCATATGTAATTCCTACAATCACCTAACTTATGGATTTTTAATTTACGGAAATACATTCCAATCTCACCTTGCCGGGATAAAGAAATTACAAATTACAAAAAAGAAGCTTGAGAGCAACTAATTTTAAATGTAGATCTGAATCAATCAAGGAAATTATGGACGAAAACAAATTGCTTACTGCTTTTGATTTATACTTTTTTGAGATGTTTAACTACTTGTTTATGGAATTTCGATCGGACAAAAAAGTGGTTTTATTTCTGAGATTTACTCCAAAAAAGTATATTAAGTACCAGGAGCAAAACGCGAAAAGCGTAATTAAAGTGATGAAACTTTCTACTACCGCTAAACAGAACTCGCTTACAGTTAGAATTGTGCAGGCTTTTAACTATTTAAAACAAACTGACTTGATACCTGTTAACATACATGAAATGTCACAAGTTAGCTGTTTGAGCTTCTATAGACATTTTTTTCAAATTTACCTAAAGAACAATTAGAACCTCTAAAAACTGTTTTTTAACTTCAGCCCTTGAATTAATTTGTTTGCTGAATTGATGCTGGCTGTCTTCTCTTTGCTGTTCAAGATATTCTACTCGATGAGCAGTACTTCTTGTTGGGATCTCCCTTCAGGCATAATATACTGCTTTTGGCGTTGTATATGTAGCTGGTAAAGTAGTTCAAACTGAAAATCCAAAACTGTAAAATTGTATTTTAACTGTGATGCTGACAAGTGGTGGTGCTAGGGTTTTCTCGAGGGGGGATTTTCAATATTTTTTTGAATTTAATTTTGTCGACCTTTTATGATTTCGATCAAAGTGATTTTTTGCCTCTAAATCAAGAAGACCCTATTTTGACCAATTTTTTTTTGCGCCGAAGGCAGTTTTTTGAAAATAACGGTTGAAATTTAGTCCATTTTTGGAAAGTTTTCACCAGGAAATTGCGCTTTTTGGAGTCCCCCTAAAAATTAGTACCTCTAGAAGCATTGTTCAGGGCCAGTCAGAAATGAAAAAAATGTTTTAAAAAGTACCAAATGGGGGACCCTTTGGATGATTTTGTGGTCGAATACCTGAGGGGGAGAGGGCGACCGCTGGAATGTTTAAACTGCATGAACAAAAATATTTGCACAGTTATATTGGTTAGTTATGTTATATCATGAATACTACCTTAACAAATAAGCTGAAATTAGTTTGAATTCGGAGAGACTCCAAAATAGATCATCTGAGATATTTCACTTTTGTCATCTATCCAGCAAAAGTGGCGAGATGGTAAGTTTTTGCGTAACTATAATTGCATAAGTTATAGTTGTTCACTCATGTCACCCTGTTATTTACAATAGGGCTAATAAATAGAACAAACATATTTTCACATTCGAATTATAGTGTTAGCAAGATCAACTTGGTCAAAAATGAAACTGAGTTCAAATTTTGTGATTTTCGATTTCTTTTTGATCTCGGTTCTTTCTACTTCTGTTGTGAGTTTTTCTGTTACGAAATACGAGTATGTCCAGACTGAACAAATTCACCTTTCATATACTGGTGCGTAGAAACCTTTTTTTTTTGTATTCCATCGGTAATTTATTAAAAACCTTGTCCTCTTTATCTTTTATCTAAAAATAACAACTGAAAATGATGGCTCAATTCTATTGGCTCAAAACTATTTTTTAACAAATCGAAATCGGTTAAAGTAATCACTCATCAGAATTTTTTGATTATTTGAATGGCTGCTTAGTTGAATTTTTCTCGATAGAAGTTATTCTTGAAAAAACGTCGTTTCATACGAAGGATGTCTTTCTTTCAAACTCCATCTATTCGATACATGGTTATGCAATTACCCACACTTTCATTTAATTTTTTGACGTTTAAGTTAAGTTAAGACCATTTATCTACGGGGGAAAGGACCATCACGGCGAACCGCTGTTGTGCCCTTGTTTAAGAGCTACATGCAATTTTTTTGGTTATTTTTCTGGGCTGGGTAATGCTGCTTCACCCTCAAGCAGCGAGCACGAATCATGGTGGGCCTCGAACATCCGACCTTTCGATTGAGAGGCGGAGACGTAACCACTTCACCACCGTTAAGTACAATATTCTTTAAAATAATGACAATGAACTCATATAGGCGACCCATCCAGTATGTTTGTTACTTGGACCACATCAGTGTATGTCGGAGAAGGCTCAGTGTCCTACACTGCTGTCAACTCAAATGACACTTCAACTCATGTGGTGAATGCGACTATGACTTCAATGCGACACTACAGTGATGATGACAATACGACATTCAGAACAACTTATACTTTCCGGGCTACTATGACGGATTTGATACCGGATACTTTTTATGGTAACTAATAGCAAAACCTTATTCTGAACCATTCATGTTTTGAGTTTTTTCCACATCTTATTCTGAATTATCCACATTTCATTCACATCCATCCGCTTTTACTTCTACTTTTTATCAATGATATGCCGAGTTGCTTGAAAAATTCAAAATTTACCCTGTTTGCTGATGACACGACGGTATATACAGAAACTAAGTTAACATGCCAACAATTTACTGAGGATTTGATTGCCAAAAAAAGTTGGTTTTTAGAAAGTGGTTTGACGGTGATTACTAAGAAATGTAGCCTTTTAAATTTTGGTCAAAAAATAATTGTCGAATAATTATGTCTGGGTTGGGCAATTGAAAAACTGAGCTCTTGTAAATATTTAGGTATAATTATTGACTCCAAATAAGTTTTTATTGAGCACATTTCAACAATTACCAAAAAAATGGCTAGATTTTCGGGAATAGTTTATAAGGCTCGGTTGTATTTCTCGAAACCACAATTGCTTCAATTTTATACATCATATGTTAAATCAGTAATTCCCCACGGGATTTTGGTTTATGGTAACACATATAAAACTCATCTGAAGGAAATACACAAGTTTCAGAAAAGTATTATGAGAACCATCTATTTTAAGAAAAAGTCGGAACCTGTCAGGGAAATAATGAAACAAAAAAATCTAAACGTGTATGAAATTTTTCTGTATGAACTGTTTAAGGAGCTTTTTCAAATTTTAGGACGCCAAAAAAGGGATGAGTTATTGAAAACAGAAAAAATAACAAACCGTCGTGTCACTCGTAGTTCCAGCAAAGATGTGCAGCCAACTGTGCCCTTTTACAGCAAGTCATGAAAAAGTTTCTAAAAAGACACCTATCTAGCATATAGTTTAATGATAGAGTCTCATCTAATTCTCAATGATATTAAAAGCCTAAAAACAAGCGAAATTAAAATTTTTCTGCAAACTTTTTGCAATTATTACATTAAAGATAATGAGTTTTTATGAAACTTTTTTTGTATAGGAGCCCACTTTTCCACTTGTCTTCTCTTTTATTTTTCCTAAGCGGTTAGCGATGAGCTGGAATGCTTTTTCAATAGCCGTTCCAGAGAACATATTGCGTTTTTTTCATTAATAATGTAATGTTTCTGGATAAATGAATTCAAGTTTAAGCCCTTATCATGATATTTTGAGAATCATTCACTTCAAATCAGTTTTTCATCAGTTTTCTTAACTTTCCGAGTTTTCAGTACTTCGATGAAGTTTTCGTCAGCTTTTAATTTCAGTTTTCGGAAACAATTTCTACTAGATTTCACAATAAACTGAGTTTCTCTCTACGCGGTTCCTAAAACCCTTAGTTCTACTCACCCACTTTTAATACATTGTAGAGAATGATTTCAGAATACAGTGTACAGAATATTCTGATCACGAGTGATCAATTCCAGTTCCGAACATTCCCCCCTCAAAATAGCTCCGACTTCAAACCGACTATTGCTGTGTTCGGCGACATGGGAGTGGAGAATCATGTGGCACTGGATAAATTGAAGCAGGACGGCCAGAAGAGGGTGTATGACATCATCTGGCATTTGGGGGATATTGGTAAGTTGTCGAGGAATTTCGAGCTTCCCGGGTGAAAATTGGTCCACATTTGCTGCGATTGCTTTATTGTTTTATTTGATTACTTATCTTAACAGCTCCTATATGGCCTTGACTATAATTCATAGTGATCTCCTTCGGAGTGAGCGACTTCAGTGTTATTGCGTTTTAGTTAGAAATAACACATATTTTAATTGAACTCAATTCTTTACTTCTTATTTACTTCCTGATAATTTTAGTTAGAGCATTTAGCATATTTTATTACCATTTTGATCTCTTTTTTATAGATTCGCTTTTGGGGTCCTCCATGAAGAGAACTGAATTTGCTCTATTTTCAAAAAGTTGGGCCCAGTTTTCGGTCCCCAATTGCTCAATATGCAGCTGAGTTTCCATTTTTATTTCTATTGCAGTTTTCGTAATGGAACGAAAATTTAAATTTTTGCCGCCATCTAAGAAAAGAAGACAAAGATCTGAAAGACTGATGAAAAACTATCAGTGACGCATGATTTGAGCCATGTACCAAAAAGTAGAAAACTGAAATATCATTTTATCAGTCCCAGATGAAAAAGAAAACTTGACAAGATTAGTTTATGCATTTGCATTTCTTATGAAAACTCTTTTATGCAAATAACTCAATGCATTGACAACTAAAGAAGAAGTTTTTTGGTTGTCATGGAAAAAAATCGAGATGAGCTACAATAGTTCGTTTGCGATTCGTTAAATTCAACCTTTTCATTAAAAATTGAAAAGGAGACTTTAAACTTGTGTTTCTGTAGCGTATAACATGCATGAATTGATGGGCGCTCGAGGGGATGCATTCATGCGGCTGATCCAACCAATAGCAGCTCACTATCCTTACAGTGTGATTCCTGGAAACCACGAGAGAACCAACAACTTCTCAGGTAACTAGGAGTTCAATCAGCTTATGTGAACAATCTCCCCCCTTAATAGACCAAAGTGGACAACCGCCACCCTAAAACTAAAAATCAAATTGAAACTGTTAGGCCTGCATATACTATGCTCAAATCTGATTGGCTGAAAAAAATTAGATTTCAAGAGTCAGTAGCGGAATTAAGGGGGCGGGGGCGGGGGCGGACCAAACTGATACTTTGTGCTATTTTGAGATATCCATTTTTAAAATTGTTCTTAAGGCGCCTTCGGAGCCAATCTATGCTAAATTTGAAAGGGAAGCGCGCGCCGAAAAAACGCGAGTTTTTGGTCGACGTTTCCCAAAAAGTGCCTAAAAACGCCTTTTTTTTGGCTTTTTCCTTTTTTCGAAAATTTCGAAAATTTGGTCAAACTAGGGTCTTTATAGTGATTTGGGAGGGCTCAGAAAATCAGTTTGGTCGACCTAATTTTTTTTGTAAATCTGCCCCCCCCCCTTTCCACCACTCGAGCGTGAAATTCCTAGATCCTCGCCTGACAACAGTAATAGTTGCGCAGACAAGACACTAAGTCAGTGTTTTTAGTTCTCGCTGAGCCCAAAGAAATCAAAATATATATGGGTATTTTCCATTTTTTTCTAATTGGTGCTATTTTTTTCCAAATTTTTTGAAGCTCGGCTATGTTTTGTCATATTTTATCTGAAGAATTTATGGGCAATTTAAGCCATTTTCACCAATTTTTCTCAATTTCTTGCGCATCATTCGATGTTCGATAGGGCTTAAGATTATGAGAAAACAAGCAGTTTCAATTGCTCAATATCAGAAAACACTTTTTGTTTTATAAAATAAAAAGGAAACCCAATTAGATTTTTCGTTGAAAAATTTATTGAATTTTTAAGTTTTTGCTTCCCAAAAAGGCGCTTAAAATTCTAAAAACCAATTTACTTGCTTAAACCTGAGTTTTACATTTTAATTCAAGCATAATCCATTTAATTTCTTAATCCATTTTTGTCAAAGCGGGCAGTTCGAATCAATCAATTGGTTAAATAATAGATTTGTTATTAGTTGATACATTTGATATTGGTAATCAAAATTTGCCCATCGTATTTGAAAAACTTAAGACTCATCTGCTTAGTAGCATCTGACCAATCATTAATTTTCATTCACCTAAGTACGAAGTACATTTCAGTAGACTCGAGATCTTGTTTTTTTTTGAAGAAAAAAATCCTCTTCTCACAGTTCGATATTAAGTAACCGATCCCATCGCCTTCCGTACTGTTAGTTACAAACAGTTTAATCTTTAAGTGGTCAATAAAAAGAGATTGCCAGAAAAAAATTTTCTAAAAAGAAATGATACAAAATACATAATTTACATTCTAATTTGTCATAAAAATTCAAACGGGGATGAACTGAAAAAAATCTAAAAATTTAACAGTTGATTGTCTTAAAACATGAGTGGTATAGCTGGGTAAAAATGACTAGCTGGAGTATGGTGGAGGCTCCATCGGGACTCCATAATTAGCAGAGACGTCGCTTCTCCAAGCTTGTGTCGACTCGTGGGTTTCTAAAAACAATTTAAACGTATTTTCTAAAAGAATCTAAAAATAATTTAAAAACTTCTTACCCAAAAAATGGAACTATTCAAGTTTAATATAGGTAGTTTGAATCAATTAAAATCAGTTAGTGTAACCGGATAATCTTTTACTGTGTATTAAAAAAATTGTTACAAATTGAAGACTATAATGAAGAGCTATGAAGTATCAATTGACAAATTTTACTCCAAAAAAGTGAAATTTGAAAGAAAGAATTTTAATCTATCCATTAAAATAAGTACCAGGATATTGACCAACATTTTGGTACATTTGTTTGCTCAATTGACCTTGCGATGAGGGGTGGGCAGGGCGGTGGAGGAAAAATAATTTCTTCTGATGTAAAAAAAAACTTATCTGAAAATCTTGCAAAAAAAATTTAAAAACGCAATTCAACTCCAAAAAGTTTTGCGAGCAAAACCAGCTCTCCTTCTGCCAGAATAGTTTTATGTAATCAGAAAATTTGAACAAATAAACGTCTATCAATTAAGTTAAACGAGAAAATTTTTTGAAAAAGTTAACTGAAGAAAACCAACTCTGTGCATTGATAATACAGCATGACACACATGTAATAACTCCAAGTAGGCAGCCACAAAACACAATCGGCAGAGCAATCACCAGTATGTAGAACCCAACCAGCTCACTAAAAAAGAATAAGCATAGTCGATAAACTCCATTATCGAAGCAGATGAAAAACTTTAAGTTTTCAGTTTTTGTTGGACGCTTTTTTTCGAAAAAATGATGCATTATTTTCATAAACCACCAAACAAGATCGCTCAAATGAACGCTAAGCTTCATGTTACATGTTGCCAGAAATTCAGTATATATTTTAAGAAATTGATTTCGGGTCATCATTTTTTAAGATAACATTTGGCGTCATGTGCTTTGCACTTCAAAGAAGTGATATTAAGAAGGAGCCCGCACCGGAGTTCCATGGATAATAATCGATTATATTGAATTTTCGTGGTCTGTCTCAATAAATTTTGATAATAATCGATTATAATCGATAAAAAATGGATTATAATGAAACTATTTTTCTTATCAATAAAACCCGAATATAATCGATCATAATCGATTATAATCGATTATTTTTGAAAGAAAATGAAACTTGTTTTCGAGGCAAAATAATCCATTTTTAATCGATTATAATCGAATATAATGGATTTTTTCGAGGGGTTACTCTTGAAATTTACAATTTTGTTCAAAATTATCTCATTTCCTGTTTAGTGCAGTTGCTACGAATTACATTTCATAAAATTTTACATTTCAGAATAAAATTTATATATTTTTTGCCTCTACTTTTTTTAATTCATCGCAGTTTAACTAACACTTCATTTCACTGTTTTTTTTTAACCAAAACCCTAATTAAACCAAATTTTCAGGGGTTTCAATTAGAGTTTCATAGCTTTCCCCACCGGAGTTCCATGGATAATAATTATAAAGTTTTTTTAACCCAGTTTTTTTACTCCCCCACACCCACCCCCCCCCCCCCCGTTTACCGCCAACAACCCCCCCCCCCCCCCAGTTACCCTATCACTTTAGCTGAGGGGGAGGGGGAAGCTTGAGGATACGAGGGGATGACGGGGATGACCAATTCAAAGTTATGAGCTTTTGAAATCTCGGTGATGCCAAAAAGTTAAGCCTAATCGAGCGTGGTGCAAAAAACGAACTTTTCAAAATTTTTGTTTTTTTTGTCTAAATTTTATTCGAGGGGATGCCATAATCGAATTTAGTTCTAAAAATGAAATGGATTATAATGGATTTTTATTTCAAAATAATCGATTATAATGGATTATTTTGGCAAAAATAATCGATTTCAGTGACAAAAATAATGGATTATAATCGATTATAATGGATTATAATGGATTTTTATTTTTCAAAAAAATCGATTTTAATGACCACATAATCGATTACGTGGTCTAAATTTGCCACAATAATGGATTATAATGGATTATAATGGATTATAATGACAACATTTTAGACAACATTTTTCCATTATAATCGATTATTATCCATGGAACTCCGGTGCGGGAGGAAAATGGTTTATATTCTGGTCTAAAATATTTTGAAGAAAAAAAGTGTAATTTTTGACTCACAGACTGCAGTCATGACTGCATGTGTTGTCATGATCACAACACTCAACTCCAATATCGTCATCCCATACATTGGCCCACTCGCACATGGAATCATCCGAACAAGCCACAGTTCCCCCGCGGCACTCGAGGGCCGAGAACAACACGACTAGCAAAACCGAAGAGATCCAATTGAATCGGTTGAATCGAACACTCACATTAGTCATGACAGAAAATCGGTCTGGAGTTTCTTAAATGGCCAGTTTTTCGTAACTATTTTGCTCTACTATAACGTTGAAAGCCTCCGTAATTATTGTTTTTTCTTGGTGCAAATGAAAGTGATTTTGACGTCACACAGTTTTCGTTCAATCTTCAATGATCTAAAATGGTAAAACTATATACATATTCTAAGTTTATATGTTCTGTTTTGCTTATTTATGGTTTGAGTTGTGTGTGTGTGACTCAACATCTTGTGCGTGTGTTCTATTTTAGTCATGAGTTAAAAACATTGTGACTTTTTACGATACGGCGTATATATAGCATGCGAAAATAGGTCGATAAAATTTTTATCAATGCTTAAGAAAAACGAGACAGATATTTTTTATCTCCTCGATACTCAGTTTTGCCTGATAGTTTTGCTTGATCAGAAGTTCTTTGAAAAAATAGGAAACCTTTAATATACACAATTTTTCTTAGGAAGCTTGTACTTTCCGGGTCAACTAGTAACAAAGACGAGTCAGTTTTGAGTTTTCCTACCAATATCTGGTATACGCTTTTTTAAATCCGACTCTAGTTGATCTCGAATTTTGTCAGTTATTGCGAGTTTTCTAGTAGGAACTTGTAAGTGTATGCGTAAAACTGCCACAATCAAACAAGATAAACTTTACTAGCTTAAGATCAACTTATTTGAACAAAATAAAGAATTTTATAAAATTTTCCATATTATAAAAATTTTTTCCAGGCATTAAGCAAAACAAAAATTTCTTAGAAGAAATCGAAAGATATTAAGAATTATCACAACGTTTTGTAAGATCCAATATAGTCTCACAAGATTAAGTCTCACAAGATCTTAATAGATAATCATTCGCTGAAAAAAAAACAATTTGCCGGTGCTAATCTTATAAAATCTTGTAAGTTTTTTTTATAAATAGCATTCGTTGTAAGACCGGTTTGACCTCAATAGACCAAAAATGCTTATCATACATTTGCATTAACTAAGTCTATAAAAAATACTAGTCATACAAATTTCATACGTTTTGCTAAAACAAACTCAACGAATTTTCAAAAAAGTTATCTTGTTTTAGCATAATATTCGGTTTATCGTCACAAACAAAAAACAAAAATTTTTTGTCAACAAAAAAGCTAATTATATATTTTCCATTATTACAATCTCGTTTTCGTTGTTTGAAATTAGTTTTTTTGGCATAATATAGTCCTGGATGCACAAAAGTTAATTTTTTTCCATTTCTCAGGACAATTTTATCAAAAATGCTCAAAACTCAAATTTATTTTGTGTAGCATGTTTTTGTATGCCTTAATTGAATTCCAGTTTTGAAAAAATCACTTTTGAAAATGTTTGCCAAAACTTTAAAGCCTGATACTTTCAGTTTCAGTATATCATTTGCTCAAGACAAAACTAAGACAATTCAGGCAGTTTCCGAATAATTGTTAATGAACATGGTCAATTATTTGGCGACTTTACTTTTGGGTAACCATGGTTTTTGCCACTTGTGTTCGGTTACGAACGCAACCCAAAAGTTTCGAGAATAAATTTTTAGAAAAACTTTTTAATGGAAAAATTCTAATGATACAGTTTCCATATATGACAGATCACTAATCATAGGCCTTTCTTGCCATTTTTTGCATGAAAAGTGTATGACTATCTTTTTGGTCAACCCGGGCAGTCTTAAAACTAAATGTTTTTTTTGTAGAAGTTTCGCAAAAACTTACAAGGTAATCAACCATTTAAGCTTGACTAGGGAAGATAAATGGGAGTAAAAAATCTTAGAGTGTGCTTATGACCAACTGAAAAACGTAAACGCTCTGCTGAATTGCTTTGGAAGTGAAACATTTTCCAAAAACAATGTCACTGGTTTTGGTGCATTTTTTCAACCTAATTCCGCTTAAGTTTGAAACTGCTAAAAAGTAAATAATTTGTTAATATCATAAAACATATTATTATTAATAGTATTAGTATTATTAAATTTGGTGTAAATTTACCCATCATTCATATGGAATCGACGGACTATAAAAATTTTGATTACAAATACTTATCTTTGCATTTTTGTATTCCCCATGTTACGCCACACTATACAAATTTTTTTGAGTTTGTTTTTTGCTTCCTCCTTTTTCGCTTTGTCATTGGAATTCAAAGCTTGTCTAAGGATTACGAGTTTTGACCGGAAGCACGATTTGATTACAGAAACGGTCCTTTGACGTTAGTCAAATTTTTTTGCTTTAAAAATAATTTAAATATTTTCTTTTAAGTTTTGATTTTTTAATTTTTCGACCACAGGCTATGTTAGTACAAAAATATTATTTGCGCTTGATAACGCATTAAAAAAACAATTTTTGGTTCGGCTTGAAATGATCTAAATTCCCGCTTAAGCTTCAATGCATCGGACAAATTGTATCACACGTCAATGCAAACTGCAATCAACAAAAAATTACCAAATTCAAACCAACATAAAAAGATCACAGGTTAAGGATCTTGATAATTTCAAGCCTTGGGTCTCAATGTCTTTCAAAGTTTATGAAAAAATGCGTCGAAAATTGCTATTTAAAAAATTGAAAAACACCAGCAAATAATCCGTCACTTATTTTGAGCGCCATAAAAAGAAAAACACCAGCAAATAATCCGTCACTTATTTTGAGCGCCAAAAATTTGGGTTAAGATGGTTAAAAGTTTGTTTTAAACAGAAACTTTTTTTATTCCAACTTTTGATGAAAGTCACGGAAGCTTTGTACTTGTGTGTTTTTTTCTCAAGACAATTTTCGACTTTTCAACTAGCTATTTTTTTTTTGGATTTTTTCTATATCATTGAAAAGAAAAAACAATGTTGATCTTAGCTCAAATTAAAAAAAAATTGCTTTTATCAAGGCGACGCCCTAGAAAATTTTGACTGCCTTTAAAGGTCTATGGAGCAGAAATAACATGAAAAATTAAAATGTAATAAATGGAAAGAAAAGAAATTATTTTTTAATTTTTCAGAACTTTTTAATGGAAATCATGACCCATAAGCCATATAAAGTAAAAAGTGATATACTTCGCTCCTACCAGCAAATCAATATTGACAAATAAGCCTCTTTCAAACAATTTGGAACGATTTCTAAGACGGATTAATTCTCAGCGTTAATAGCGCGAAGTATATCGCGCTTAATTGTCCCATATTGATTGAAGTGGCAATTATAAACCTCCATAATTTTATGCAAATGGGGCAAAAATGAATGATTTTTTTCAAATTCAAGCTCAGGACAAAATTACTTTTTGAATGATAAAATTTTTTTTCGAAATTTGCCTGAAGAAAAAAAATCATCCGGGCATAAATATTCCGTTACTTTTGTTACGAAGGTCGAAACAAAAAAATATTTTTTATCGATGTTCGTAAAGTAATGATTTTTTAAAGAGTGGGGGATGATTTTCAAAAAAACGCGAGAAAAAATTTTTATTTATTTTTTTTTCGTTTTTTGAAAAACGTCTCAATTTTCCTGATTTAAACTATTCCGTAGACATTGGAATGCAAACAGAACATTCAAGGTTTGGCCCTGACACGAGCATTTTTGTTAAATTAGACAAAAGAAGTTCCATTTTTAAATTCACAAGCAAATTCTCTGCCATTATAAAATAATCATTTGATTACTAATGGACGAATTTTAGACATTTTGAAATTTCGGATTGTTTTCAATAGACTTTTTTCAGAATAGACTGTTTTCAAGTTTCGGAAATAATTTGTTTCAGAGTACAGGAATAAATTCACCTCTCCCCCACCCAGTGTGTTCTATCACAGTTACAACATAGGTCCCATCCACCTCATCATGTTCACAACTGAGTTCTACATCTACGACGAGTATGGAACTGGACAACTTCAGGCAAGGAAAAAAATGAGTTTAATTTTCAAATTTTACGCGTTTAGTTTAATTTTGTTTTGATAACTACTGTCGTTGATCTTCTAGAAGAATCTAAGCAAGTCAGCTGAATTACATGTGTACATAAGATTTTGATTAAATCTTCACTCGAGTGTCTTAAATGATTTATCAATCAACCATATCAGGCGCGGATCTAGGAATTTTTCGAGGGGGAAGGGGCGGAGGCTCTTTTTCCTTTCTCCCCACCTCACTCAAACATGAATTTTATGGTATACCGAGTGGTTTTACAAGGTTAGTTATGAAGAACAAATATGTTTGTCATGGCCTAATTAGTCTGCATGTCAATTTTCATGACAATCGGACTAAGTGGACACTAACTTCAAACATAAAAATTTGCAGGTGGGGGGAAAAGGAAGAAGAGCCGGGGCGGATTTTTTTTAGGTCGACTAAATAAATTGATTTTTTGAGCTCTCCCAAATCACTATAAAGACTCTATTTTGACAAACTTTCTGCGTGGCAAGCAATTTTTTCAAAAAATAAGCTAAAAAAATTTTGGGCACTTTTTGGAAAATTTCGACCAAAAAATTGGAAAATTTCGACCCCCCCCCCTCAAAATTAGCCCAATTCGCCTTTATAAAAATTTTAAGATCAGTCATCCAAAAGTGAAAATCTCAGAAAATAACAAAGATGGGACCCTTTGGGGGGTCGGCAGCGGGTCAAACCCCCCCCCCCCCCCCCCCCCCAAATCCGCTACTGAACCCTGAACCATATCAAACATGGATTTCTTTTCGTTCCAATCATAAAGAACAGAGTGTAAAAATTCTAAAATGAAACAAAAAATAACCTCAAAAACATTTGAAGTAGCTGGTTAAATTACTCAGGCTCAATACAACTGGCTCGTGGAGGACCTGGAGAAAGCGAACACCCCCGAAGCCAGACAGAACCAGCCTTGGATTATCACTACCGGACACAGACCCATGTACTGCAGTGCCAAAGACAACGAAGACTGCGACGCCGACAACCCCATCCGAACTGGATACAAAAACGAGGCACCAATTTAGCTGTTAAGCTTTTTCGAAACAATTTTTCATTGTCACTCAGGAAAATGACAAAAAATATGGGTAATTTTTTGAAACAAAAGACATGCAAATAGATTTCGACATTACTGAACTCTTCGCCTAGCGGTTTTTTCATCCGATATAAATTAGGTTGATGGTGGATTGCAGTTTTTGAAGTGTTGTTTTTCCAGCTATTCTTTAAGAGATCAAGATATATTTTTTTTTGGGGACGAACGCTTAGAACTAAAAAAAGGACGATAATGCTCATGTGACTTTTTATAGGTTGCAAAAGTATTTTTGTCTTTTTCAAAGCTTCTCTTACATTTTTCAAAAAAGACTTATCAGTTAAAAAAACCTTTAAATTGGGCCGATCATATCAATACAATTTTGGTGATCAAAAAAGCTAAATTGACGCCACATATCAGTATTACAAATTGGAAGATCTATTCTACCAAAACGGAGTCGATATCCAGCTATACGGACACAAGCACAACTACGAAAGAATGTATCCAATGTACAATTACGACTGGGAGCGAGTTCAAAACTCATCACTTTATCTGGACCCTAAGTACCCTGTTCACGTGATCACAGGTAACCTCCGCAAAAATAACATTACCTTTGTTTGACTTCCCTAGTCAAACTAAATATCCATAAATGTCAAAAAAGAAACGTTGTGAAAAAGGACAGGTTGCCCGGGTTGAGTTTTCGACTTTATGTTTCGAGCAAAATGGTCGAGCCAGATGCCATTGTGTGACCAAAAAACCATAGTCACGCAGGGCCTATAGACAAATTGATTCGAAGCATAAAGTTAAGTTAGTTTAAACATAATGTCGAACTGGGTCAAAACATAATGTCGATTTGGGTCGAAACATAAAAATCGAATTAGGTCGAAACATAAAGTCGAATTGGGTCGAAACATAAAGTCGAACTGGGCCGTACCAGTTATCATAATTCGACCAAAAATCTGCTTGGCACGGGCCTATAGTCGAATTGAAAGTCGACACAAAGTCGAACTGAAATTTCAGATATTCTTTTTGCTTGCAAACTGTTAACAGAAGCTTATTGCAAAAAAAAATAATTCATTGTGTGTCCTATGCGCAGTTAGCCAGAGCAACATATTTCGTGATCATATACAGGACGGCCACGAGAAGACCTACACATGGTCCCAAAGTACAAAACTAAGCAACGTTTTTAGAGCAACGACAAAAAAATTGTTACCAGGAAAAGTGAAACTAGGAAAAACTCAAGTTGACCATTAGTCAACTACAAAAATAACAAAACAACAGTCCTCATTTCATAAACTTATCATCAGTTATGATACCACAACACAGTTTCTCAGTTGAAGCTAAAGCTAAAAATATTTTTTTTTGAAATTTTTTGGTACAATTTGCACGAAGCTACTGTCATCATCAATTAAATTACCATCAAGTTTACTCATTTTGAAGCTCGTCAAGTTATCATCATCATCAATAAGTTACCAACGGATTACTCACCTTGAAGCTAAAGCTAAAAAAAAAATTTTTTGTTTAAACTTTTGGTACAACTTGCACAAAGCGACTGTCATCATCAATCAAATTACCAACTCAGTTAATCACTCTAATTACTCTAAAAAGCCATGTTTGATCACGCACAATAAGCAATGAAATCAAACCTCGCTATAACGGTGTACAGCCTGACTAACACTACAGTTTCAAAAACAGAGTACACGGAACTGAAGTTTTACCTTCAGTCGAGTCGGTCGGAACATAGATATTCTTCTTCGAGGCAGTCGAAACATAAGTTGAAAAACTCGACCCGGTAGTCGTACCGTCTCAGCCCTGGTCGCAAAAGTCGCGGCTGAGTTTTTTGGTCGCGAAAATCTGGAAATGTCAAATCTTGTTCGTGAAAGTCTAGACATACCAAATATAGGTTACACTGGATCATTGTGGTGGCAAAAATCTGCACATGCCAAAAAATTGTCGCAAAAGTCTGGAAATATGGAGGGGACCTCAACGCTGGTTGCACTCGGTTGAAACGTTTTTGTTTGGTCGAACTCGGTCAAAATGCTTTTTCTGGGTCGAACTTGGTCGGAACAGATATGGTTCAGTCGAACTTGGTTGCAACATAAGAACCTTATGTTGCGCCGATGAAAGCTTATGTCGCTTAGTCAAACTTGATCAAAATGTAAACGTTTTCAGTCGCGTTAGTAAAAAATTACGCGTTTTTGGTCGCGCCGATCAAAATATAGGCGTTTTTCGTCGCGCTGATCGAAACAAAAAGTCGAAATCTCGCCATGAATGACAAAAGGTGGTTGTCATAGAATTCCATTGATTTCAAAACAATACATGAAGACCGCATGGCTTTTTCCAATAGATTAAATTTTGAATCGATAACAATTGATAATAATTGTTACCATTAAGCAAAAATGAGATTCTTTAAACAAAATTAGATTATTTAAATGGTACTTATTCAATGGTATTCGGCTTCGTGATTTTATAATTGTCCTTGACTAGCTATCCTCAAATGGCTGTCAAATGGCAAAAGACATTTTTGAGTAAAAGTTTGAATAACAAAAAGTTAAAGGTAATAAAATATAATTAAAAAATAATCGCCAATTGTGTTTTTAAGGAAGCTAATAATTAACATTTTCTTTGATTTGCATATTGTTTCACAGTATTTTGATTCAAAAAGTACCTAAACACCATACAAATGTTGATTTCCTTGTATTATCGTTCAGCGATTTCATAACCAACAACGGACTGCTAATCTTTTCAATTAAAATTTTCCAAATAAAAACATTCAAGGTTCCAAACTTTAGAAAAAAACTTTTTAGGACAGTTAATCAAGGTCAATTACAAATTTGAGAACAACTGTATTCGTCACGCAGTGTTACCACAGTTATTGAAAAATGCTAATTTAAACCTGCTTTTAATATTGGTAAAACCGCTCAAAAGCATCAAACATTACTCATACATCGGTTAACTCCAATTTTTTCAACAGTTTTTGAGCGATTGCTAGAAAAACAGAAGGTTGATATGAAGAAAAGTGATTGTATTTCTAAAAATGAATTTGGGTCTCGTAAGCACTTATTCAAACCTGGAGCTTTTTGTTCCGACTTTCGATACGAAAGTAATTGTTCCGACTTTCGATACGAAAGTAACGGAATATTTGTGCTCGGGGTGGGTTTTTTTTTCTTCAGACAAATTTCGACTTTTTAACTAGCCATTTTCGACAGAATTTTTTTATATCATTCAAAAAGTATTGTTTTGCTGAGCTTAAATTTGAAAAGATATTTCACCTTTGATCATTTTTCGTAATGTTATGAGGGTTTAAAGTTTGCCATTTTGGCCATTTTGACCAATTTGGGACAATTAACACGCGATATAATTCGCGCTAATAACGCGTAAGCGGAGATTTAATCCGTACTAGAAATCTTTCCAAATTGGCTTATTTGCCATAATTGATTTGTTACAAGGAACGAAATCTATCCTTTTGTACTTTATATGGCGTGTGGGGGATGATTTTCATTACAAAAAAATTCAAATTTTAGAAAAAAAATTTTCATTTTATTTTATTTCGTTTAATTTTTTCATGTTAATACTGCTCCATAAACCTTAAAAGGCAGTCGGAACAATCAGGGCTTCGCCCTGATACGAGCAGTCTTGTTTACAATTCGCTTCTGATATAGGTAGTAACAACAATTACTTCTACAGATCTTTTGTCTTTCGGTCGTCAATACTGTGTGATTTGACCCCAATTTGAGTTGAAGTTGACAATTTTAGAAAAATTACATTTCGAAAAGAAAATTTTTATATAGGTCAAGTCGAAAATTTTGAAAACTTAAAGTCGGAAAAATTCATTAAAGATTGCTTCTCGATTGTATTCAAACGCCGGCAAGAGTACCACAAAGCAATTTTTTGACCCCTTTGCTAATTAGCAGTTATGTCAAATCGCTAGACAAAAAATTGATAAAAACGGAGAACTGATAGGAAAACGCAGATAACAATTTCAATTCTTGCTTGTATTTCAGCCTCAAGTGCTGTAAAAACAATTCTAGTAGACAGTCTAGCTGGATTTATCTGTCTTTCATTATTTTCAAGACCACTTTAAACCGCAGTAATACAAAGTGTGCCATTTTTGCCAAAGCTTACAAATATATTATAGAAAAATAGCGGCCACTCTGAAACTATAAAAAAATGAGATTATACTCACACTGAAGCCGAGAATTAGAAATGTTCTGATGAAAACTGATACTGAAAAAAAAAGTTTAGCTTACTAAAAAAGCTCTCAGATGATTAATTCATTTTTTTCGAGTTACTTAAAAAACTAAGATAAAAATTGCCTAGAGTTGTTTGTAGATTCTAAGGGGCTGCAAATAATCGAAAACACAAAAAATTGTAAGATCAAGTGTTATATGGTGCTAATTCAGTTCATGAGAGTTCTCTACTTCTAGCCATCAATCAGCTGTAATTTGTGGTGCTAATTAATTCTTGGCAGGTCCCGGCCTTCGGTGTTGTCTGTCATCGTCGGTTGGCCTCTGTAATTACTCTTGGATTTAACTTTGTAGGATTAAGTTAGATTACTGTCGGAATTTACCATATTGTACAATCACCATTTTCAACATGGCGCAGCCAGCAGTTACAAGTGGGGGGAGGAGAAACCCACTTGGCATCACCGGATTCTGTCCTCTGAAATGCAACGAACCGCCAATGCTTTGGGAGTTTTGGCTGAATAGATTCCAGTGGGGAATGGTTGCGAAACACTCGATAAACCCGAAAAGTTTCTATTTTGCGGCCACGTTGCCGATGCCCAGGTTAGAGCTTTGCCACCGGATGTGGACGGGGAAAACTGGTTGGAAAGCGTGCAAACTTTGATATCAAACTTGGACTTGTGTCTGGACCAGAAGAGGCAGGACGAGCTGCATAAGAGACGACCGCATTTGGTCCTTTCAACAACTCGTTACCCGAGGCTTTCAGACGCAATAGAATCGGAGTTCAAGAAGGAAAGAATTGAGATCTAAGAAACATTTCAACTTCTCGCTAGGACAATTTCATTCAAATTTGAGCGGGCTCGCAGCCAGATGCAAGTTTGAGGCATAGAAGATCGAATTCTAGGGGACGTGTTCGTTGTAAACATGAAAAATCGCGAAGCGCAAAATGAATTGTGTCAATCCACCAAAACACCGGAGGGCTCCATCCAGGTAAATCCAAGTGAACCAGTAGTACACTCGTGGGATCCCGATAGCTCAGAAGACTACATGGTGATGACTGTACGACACAAAAATTTCACCGAACTCAAGATCGCCGGGGCACAACTGCCAATTTGCATAAATGGGAAAGCTAGTCGGGTGTGGCTGAATGGTGGGTCTCCGATTTCTCTTTTCATTATCGGAGAACTGAAACGAACCCTCGGAGCATTGAGTCTGAAAACGGATGCACTCTCGGTGGAAGATCATGCGTTTCGAGACAACGGAATTAATCCTCAAAAACTGATCGGAACAATGATTGTAATTCTGGAATCTAACGGATGAAAAGGGGACGTGAAGATAAAAGTCATAGGGGGAGTCGGCCGTCCATCATCGGAAGAGATTTGATGACACAGTTCGGCCTGCAGTTGATTCAACATACGCCAGGGGATCAGATCAGGTCTATCAAGGAGGAGCCGAAGGGGGTATCGAGACAAAGAGCTGCATTGGACTCGTGGCAGGACTACTTTAGTGAGCAGTTTTCAAAACTTTTTCGTAAGGTAGGAAAAATAAGAAATTAAAAAGAGCCGTCGAAATTTTTGAAAAAATGACACTAATACAATAGAAGGGCCGGCAAGTTCCAATTACATTGCTGGATACGTGGATAGCAAAATTCAAAAATTACTGTAGCAAGGGCATTTTGAAAAATTAGAAGATTCTTCATATAAAAACTTCGTATTGCCAATTGTTATAACAGCGAAAAAAGACGAATTAGTAAAACTAGCGCTCTAATTGAGAGAACCTAAAAAACAGGCGCACAAAAAAAATATCAGATGCCGAATATAAAACAGATGATGGACACCGTCGGGCAAACTATCAGTGAGAAGAAACCGGGTGATATATTTTTTCTCGACGATGGACCTGACGTACGCCTATGGTCAACTACCGTTAAGTGCGGAAAAAAATTTATAATGCAATTTTTACTCCTTGAGAGGTCGATAGACTAGTACGTATCGGTTCAAAACAGGGTTTTATGGGCTAACCATAATGCCGGCCACAATGCCGAGTTTCAGCGCGAATTGGATTGCATCTTTTCGGAATTTCCACAGCCGTACGCGTTCATAGACACCAAGGGAACGGAAATAGTTCATATCGTGACAGCCGGGAAAATTCTCAAAAAATTGGATAAAGAAAATATGACCTTAAAGCTCACAAAACGTAAATTTCGCAGAGGTGCGGAAAACGTATCCCATCGAATCATTGAAACCGCCTCGTACACTATCGCATTTGAACTCGTTTATGGGGTCGATTCATGGCCTTCGTAAGTATTTGACGGAGTAGACCAAATCTTCCTCATCACTACGCTCCCTCATGAGCAAAATCAACGACGGTATCTAAACGACCGAATGCCAACGCGGTTTTGAAAACTTCGAGAAAACAGTTGCAAACATCGTTGAATTTCGCCATTTCGATATTCATAAGGATATAACAAATGTGTGCGACGCAAGCCATAAGGATTTAGGTGCCGTCCTCAACCAGTTGAGAGTGGAAGAGTGGAGACCCATTTCATTTGCCTCCATGTACTTAGACGATGCTGAGAAAAAAACTCAACGAACGAATTAAAATGCCGGCAGTAGTGTGGGGGGCTGAACAATTTCTGAATTAAATATTGGGCAGGAAGTTTCAAGTAGTAACGGATGACAAAGCGTTAGTTTCACTCTTAAATGGCAACTACAATAAAACCAGAACCATGTTCAGTCGCCAAAAGCGGTAGTTGGATCGATTAACTCCTTTCGATTTCCAAGTTGAACATTAGCCGGGAGCGAAATATGGGTTGATGGAATACCTATCGCAAAACCCGAGCCATGAGGCAACGCCGATTAGTAAATGCGATAATTTTTTTACTGTCGCAAAGATCAATTTGATACTCACTGCTCTCGGTTTAGTCAAAAATAATGCTTCCAGGGGACCTAACGTTCGTAATAACCCATCCAGGGGACCTAATGTAACTAATAATAGCCGATCATCTATTAATAGAAATGAAACATGCAAAAGTTCTTCGCGCGATGCGCCAAGTTCTGCGTCAAGTTCTGCGAGCGGATATGGACCAATCAGAAGCAAGAAATATGCAGAAACGAACGAGAATTTATTCGGTGGCATTACTCATTCAGAAAAAAGTTACAGGAAATTTTGAATTCGAACAATTAGATTAAACTGGACCGCAGCTTTAGAAAAATTGGAGAGATATTGAAAAAAAACTTTCAAGTTTAAATATCAGTAGTGATGAAATAGAAAAATTACCAACACTTTTGAATTTAGAGGCGATTACTAAAGAAACTAGATCGATCAAAAGCAATACCACATTATCGTTACCTTCGGCTTTCAAAGGCGAAACAATTCCGCCAGTGGACCCTACTAATCTTGGTATGTCAATTGTTCCCCGCGCATATAAAATCGTGAGCAAAATCACCTCCTTACATGAGTTATTTAATTTACAGTTTATCGAATCACAATACGCTTCCGACCCACAACTCAATGCCATCAGAGATTCCATTAAAACAAAAGATCTACACATTCAAGAAAAAGTTTATGCTATGAATCGGTCGTATTCCCAATTTGTAAATGATTTTTATGTAAGAGAAAACGTTGTCTGGATGGATGAAAAACTTTCTGTCCCTATGAACCTTACTACTGCAATTAACATCCGGATCCACGCAATTCACCGCAAATCGGAGTACCCAGAAAAATCCACGTGGATCAGGGAACGAGTTCTATGTCATGCGATGTAATAGCTTTCTGTAGCGGGGAGGGCATCGAGATCATAAAATTGCCTGGTAATGATCACCGTGCAACCGAATGTCTAGAGCGTATCATTAAAAGTCAAAAAAATTCGATATTAACATTCGCGTAGGAAAACATCGGAACCGTCGGAGAAAATGGTCGAAATGGCCCTTGGCGCTCTCAGGTTTTCAAAGAATGCAACATTGAATATCTAGCCGTTCGAGGCGCATCACGGTCGGGAAGCGAATACGATGCTAAGAAATCTAACGAAAAAATCCTCCTGCAAAATCTAAATTCGTCTCGCGTTGTTAAAACGAAGAATGCTTGTTTAGATGAAGCTGACCTAAAAGTGAAAGATATGCCACATCCGGCCGACTGTTTTGAAGCCAAGAGTGCAGGCTCAACCAGGGGCGCAAATTGAGCAACCAGGGCCCTCCGGCTCTCTCTATCAGCGGACAGAGGATCGGAACCTAAAATGGTATGAAATAATTTATTCAAACGTGAAAACAGAAAGTTCCCATACGTTGACGCTTTACCATGAAGTTGTGCTGAGGAAATTGGGTGTGGCAGTGAAACCACAAGCTAAGAGGACTATGAAAAACTACCGGGAACCGCAATCACCACAGGAAGTGAAACAACGAAATAAGGAAAAAACCGAAGCAGAACCCAAAGAGCTAAAACAGTCGGGATGATGATTCGATCCAAACAATTGCTCGGAAACTGACGAAAATGACAACTGCCAATAATCTCGACGAAACGGGCTTCGGGAACCGCAACACGAAGAAGAAGCAGCGGCGACTCTTCTCCATTACCAGAGGGACAAACACCGGCTACGGAACAAGGCATCCAAAACAATCTAAATGATAAACAAGGCGACGAGGGAAGCCACACGACAATGGAAGTGACAATAATACCATTCCAGTATGCGACCCAGGAAACTCGTCTGCTCCACGGGAGCTTCAGAGAAAGCGCGACAAAGTCGATTAGTTTCATACAGCAGCCAAGAGGCCAGCCAGGATGAGACGGCGTCTCGACTTAGTGAACGCAAACGTTAGACAACATAGCCAAGAAAGAAGATACAGCGGGAAAAATGAGTAAAACTGAAAAACATTAATACTGTTGTGAGCCGCCCAGGGAGAGGGATGACCAGCGTTCGGTCAAAAACTCAAAACCTTATTACTAAAATGAGAGATTTCTTTAGTTGTTCAAAAACTCGTAAATACAAAACTTTTTCAGTTTTTAAACCTAACAATCAGAAATTTTCAACAATTAATTTGTACACTTTTGCCAAACAACTTGTCGCAGTTTATCAGTCATAAGTCCCAGGATTTCAGTCATCAAGTTTTCTTCTATTCCATTCATTTAAAGTTTTTCATCTATCGAAGGAGGAGTGTCATATGGTGCTAATTCATTTCATGAGAGTTCTCTATTTTCAGCCATCAATCAGCTGTCATTTATGGTGCTAATTAGTTCTTGGCAAGTCCCGGCCTTTGGTGCTGTCTGTCATCTTCGGTTGATCTCTGTAATCACTCTTGCTTTGCTGTAATTTGGTTACTCATGCTTTATTGTTTTGAAAAAAGCATTTGATACAGTTGATCGGAAAATTTTGCTTGACAAACTTTATCAATATGGGTTCAAAGAGAAAATTCACAAGTTAATGAAAGACTATCTTACAGGGAGAAAACAATATGTTTATTTGAATCAATCCGTCTCAAATATGCTAGAATGCACAAAAGTTGTTCCTCAAGGTTCAGTTTTGGGGCCATTTCTGTTCCTTTTATACATAAATTTTACAATTTGCTTTGGATTTAAGTAGTAACAACAATTACTTCTACAGATCTTTTGTCTTTCGGTCTGTCAACATTGTGTGATTTGACCCCAATTTGAGTTGAAGTTGACAATTTTAGAAAAATTACATTTCGAAAAGAAAATTTTTATATAGGTCAAGTCGAAAATTTTGAAAACTTAAAGTCGGAAAAATTCATTAAAGATTGCTTCTCGATTGTATTCAAACGCCGGCAAGAGTACCACAAAGCAATTTTTTGACGCCTTTGATAATTAGCAGTTATGTCAAATCGCAAGACAAAAAATTGATAAAAACGGAGAACTGATAGGAAAACGCGGATAACAATTTCAATTCTTGCTTGTATTTCAGCCTCAAGTGCTGTAAAAACAATTCTAGTAGACAGTCTAGCTGGATTTATCTGTCTTTCATTATTTTCAAGACCACTTTAAACCGCAGTAATACAAAGTGTGCCATTTTTGCCAAAGCTTACAAATAGATTAAAGAAAATAGCGGCCACTCTGAAACTATAAAAAAAATGAGATTATACTCACACTGAAGCTGGGAATTAGAAATGTTCTGATGAAAACTGATACTGAAAAAAAAGTTTAGCTTACTAAAAAAGCTCTCAGATGATTAATTCTTTTTTTTTTCGAGTTACTTAAAAAACTAAGATAAAAATTGCCTAGAGTTGTTTGTAGATTCTAAGGGGCTGCAAATAATCGAAAACACAAAAAATTGTAAGAGCATGTGTCATATGGTGCTAATTCAGTTCATGAGAGTTCTCTATTTCCAGCCATCAATCAGCTGTAATTTGTGGTGCTAGTTAGTTCTTGGAAGGTCCCGGCCTTCGGTGCTGTCTGTCATCTTCGGTTGACCTCTGTAATCACTCTTGCTTTGCTGTAATTTGGTTACTCCTACTTTATTGATTTGAAAAAAGCATTTGATACAGTTGATCGGAAAGTTTTGCTTGACAAACTTTATCAATATGGGTTCAAAGGGAAAATTCACACGTTAATGACAAACTATCTCACAGGGAGAAAACAATATGTTTATTTGAATCAATCCGTCTCAAATATGCTAGAATGTACAAAAATTGTTCCTCAAGGTTCAGTTTTGGGGCCATTTCTGTTCCTTTTATACATAAATGATATGCCGTCGGCCAGCAACGTTTAGCTAACATTATTTGCAGATGATACAACGGTAGTCGATGCTCAAAAATGGGCATCCAAAACGAAGTTCCAGACAGAACTAATTAAAATATGTAATTGGTGCAATAATAACAAACTGCTCATAAATCGAAAGAAGTGCAAAATAATGAAGTTTGGACGGGATAACTTGAAAGAAAAATTTTCTCTTGGTAATAATGTACTCACCGAGGTTTCTGATTTTAGGTAGGTATTTAGGAATTCAAATGGACAACAGACTCAAATTTGAATGTCATATTAATAATGTTTAATAATATTCAAAGAAACTTTTAATCAACTTCGTGGTAAAACTCCCCTTGAAACTTTTAATTTGGAATCTCTGAATAATCGTCGGGTTACTCGGGCCTCTGTGGCAAAAACTTTACCAAGCATGAAAACTAGAACACAAATAATGCAACGTTCATGGAAAAATGTGTCTCTTAAATGTTATAATTTTTTGAAATCAAACGAGCTGATACCAGATAATCTAAACCAATTAACTGAGCATCAACTAAATGGGTATTTCAAAAAATTGTTTTCATAGTTTCTTAAAGATAATGGAAATCTTTTAGATTTATTTTTTTGAATCATCAAGTCGGATACTATCTCGCAACTTCTGTCATAGGTTTTTTCAGGGTCATGCCTCGATAAGCTGCATAGCTTTTTGCATGATCCTTGGTGGGTTTGATTTTTACATGCGCTTGATTGTTTACCTGTCTGTATAATATTACTCTCCTAAATAAACTATACTCTTGGATTTAGCTCTGTAAGATTAAGTTACATTACTGTCGGAAATTACCATTTTCAACAATCATCATTCTCACCACAAGGCTACGACCAATTCATGTACTACAACTTGTTATTAACTTGATATCATGAAAAAATGAAAAACTAACCTAGAACTTATCTTTATAAGCCATTTATTTAAGAACTGACAACTCTGTGTAGACTGTTTTTACCCTAGATAGATAAAGTGCGTTCTGCTGTACTGAGACGCATGTGTACTGTTTTGCAATATGTTTTGTGCATAAGAACCGAATTGGGTCTATCTAAAAACTGCTGGTTGATAGAAAATTTATCAAATCAAGGATAAAACATAGGAATTGATATCGGGAGTTGGCTTTTACCAAAATGGAGTCAATATCCAGGGTTAAAAACATATCAAAATTAAATATCACAATTTTTATTATATTTCATTAAGTATCATTAATGATTAGCGTGTCCATAACCAGACGCAGAAAAACTATCTCGACTACTGCCGTAACTATGGCTCATTATCACGCAAAATCCTAATTATAGGTGCTGCCGGTAACCGGGAAATTCACCCTCAATTAAAGTACCCCGAACCGGAGTGGTCCTTCATGAGGAAAAGCGAATACGGACTAGCATACTTGAAGGTGCTGGATCGACTGACTCTGGAAATCAGCCAGTACTCAATTGATGCGGGAAAAAACATTGACCAGTTCATAGTTAAGAAGAGCCAAAATTACCCGAATTTTGGACCAGCTGTCTGAAGAAAAACGTCATGATGGGTGCATACACTTTTATAGGCAGCTTTGATATATAAGTTATAGAAACATTAAATTCATTTTTTTCTGAATTTACTATCAAACGGATAAATATTGCAATTGTTTTTCAAATGCTTGGTAGGCAATTGATAGGGTTGGAGTCGAAAGAGGACAATAGCCTGAAAAAACTTAAGTCGTGAGTTCAGAAGTGTCCCAAGGGCAAATCAATTCTGGTGGCCAAATGTTTTCAAACTGTCGCCCCAATGTCACTTTTACCAGATCAGTTTTGACCGATCAAGCCTGAATTTTTTCCTAATCCGCCTTCGCCAAAAAAAAATACACCAATGTGCACATTAAAAAGCTCTAATAAGATTTAAAAATTAAATCTGTGCACGCGACTGCGCTAGATATATTTGAAGTTATAGAGAGCAAAAAGAGCAGATGAACTGTTTCAAAAACCTTTGTATGCAAAAGCTAACTTTTCAGACAGAGATAATGATTCAAGGTCACCTAAATTTTCAGTTTTTTTGCAAAATTGCTCAAGTTTTGCATGCAAAAAGTGCCCAAAATTAGTAGATTGCTCTTTTTAATCATTTCTGCCTGTTCCAATTTTCTTCTACCAATTATAACTCATCGCGGTAACGTGATCTGAACCCTTACTCAAATTCACTCCACTTCACTTTACTGTCTATGAAGTAGTTTTTTGTTCCGATCTTCTAATAACTTAGTGAGGAAATGATCTGATCGGGGAAGTTGTTTTTCGTTGAGACCAAAATCTTAAGGAAAGTTGCCCAGTTGTGATCGTCATGTTCCCATGCGGTGTGCTTGCACTATCTTAAATTCACTTTGCGTCTGCATAAATTGTTCAACCTTCAAAGACTACACGATGGTTTTTGGTTCTTCTGTGTAAAATTTTGTGTCAAAACCACAGTCGTGCTCTAAATTATCTTGACAAAGCGAATAAATATTGAAACTTTAAGCGGTGCTGTCTCGAATTGCGTTGGCTTCAAAAACAGGTTGTCACCAAAACCTTACGAGAATGTGTACTGCGTAATTTGTTATGTAAATTTGGAGCCCAAAATCTTACTTTTTTAACATATCTTCTATGTTTCTTAGACAATCAAAAAATGAGCCAAAATTGCCAATTCGATTGCTAACAAAAATATCTCAAAGTGAGATATCTAGGTAAACTCTCCAAATATGTGTGCTAAACATTCAAAAAATATGATTTGAAAGAATGGTGTTTTTTTACTAATGACAATTGTTGACTACAGAACTACGAACATAATTCTTTTCGTTCAAGTTTTAACTACATAAAGATCGTTTTTTTTTGCTCAAAGCAAGCATTTTCAATTCAACACAAACGGCTTGAGGGCGTAGTTTAGCTAGATAGTTCTTAGTTTGTTCCAAAACTCTTTTGATCAAAAAAGGACTTGTGATTTGTTTCTTTTGTTCTCTTTCTAATGTTTCACTACAAAAACCCTTGGTCATTTTTTGTTTTGAAAAAATTAAATTGAAAAAAATGCTGAAACCAATGCTTTACTGTCCTCTACACTGCGATTAATTTTATTTTTTCTTAATTTTATAAGGCTTTTATGTCTAATCGCACCGTTTATTTCTTATATATATACAAAATATTCGCTCAAAAAATGTAATTTGCACACCGGGACAAGTTTAAGTTATCATGTAGAGGTTTAAAAAAAAATTCAAAATTGCCATTTAATTGGAAGGAATGTAAAACAATCATTTATGTAGCAATAAAATCAGGGCTTTTATTCCGTTATCTTTGACATCAGATTAACAGAATCAAAAACAGCATTCATATTCATGAACAATAAAGAACTTCAATTAGATATTAAAAAAGTCGCATAAAACATTGCAAAATTCACAAGCAAAAGCAGTGCAAGTATCCTTTTCATTCAATGAATCGGTTTGTCTCACCAGTTGATATCATGAAGTGGTTCTTAGTAGTGTATACGTAACATTCGACATTTCGTAACAGGCGACACTTCGTAACAGGCGACACTTCGTAAAATGCGACCATTCGTAACATGCGACATTTCGTAACATGCGACATTTCGTAACAGGCGACACTTCGTAAAATGCGACCATTCGTAACATGCGACATTTCGTAACATGCGACATTTCGTAACATGCGACATTTCGTAACATGCGACATTTCGTAACATGCGACATTTCGTAACAGGCGACACTTCGTAAAATGCGACCATTCGTGACAGGCGACACTTCGTAACATTCGACATTTCGTAACAGGCGACACTTCGTAACAGGCGACACTTCGTAAAATGCGACCATTCGTAACATGCGACATTTCGTAACATGCGACATTTCGTAACAGGCGACACTTCGTAAATTGCGACCATTCGTAACATGCGACATTTCGTAACATGCGACATTTCGTAACATGCGACATTTCGTAACATGCGACATTTCGTAACATGCGACATTTCGTAACATGCGACATTTCGTAACAGGCGACACTTCGTAAAATGCGACCATTCGTAACAGGCGACACTTCGTAACATTCGACATTTCGTAACAGGCGACACTTCGTAAAATGCGACCATTTGTAACATGCGACATTTCGTAACATGCGACATTTCGTAACATGTGACATTTCGTAACATGCGACATTTCGTAACAGGCGACACTTCGTAAAATGCGACCATTCGTAACATGCGACATTTCGTAACATTCGACATTTCGTAACAGGCGACACTTCGTAACAGGCGACACTTCGTAAAATGCGACCATTCGTAACAGGCGACACTTCGTAACATGCGACATTTCGTAACAGGCGACACTTCGTAAAATGCGACCATTCGTAACAGGCGACACTTCGTAACATTCGACATTTCGTAACAGGCGACACTTCGTAACAGGCGACACTTCGTAAAATGCGACCATTTGTAACATGCGACATTTCGTAACATGCGACATTTCGTAACATGCGACATTTCGTAACATGCGACATTTCGTAACAGGCGACACTTCGTAAAATGCGACCATTCGTAACATGCGACATTTCGTAACATTCGACATTTCGTAACAGGCGACACTTCGTAACAGGCGACACTTCGTAAAATGCGACCATTCGTAACATGCGACATTTCGTAACATGCGACATTTCGTAACAGGCGACACTTCGTAAAATGCGACCATTCGTAACAGGCGACACTTCGTAACATGCGACATTTCGTAACATGCGACATTTCGTAACAGGCGACACTTCGTAAAATGCGACCATTCGTAACAGGCGACACTTCGTAACATTCGACATTTCGTAACAGGCGACACTTCGTAACAGGCGACACTTCGTAAAATGCGACCATTCGTAACATGCGACATTTCGTAACATGCGACATTTCGTAACAGGCGACACTTCGTAAAATGCGACCATTCGTAACATGCGACATTTTGTAACATTCGACATTTCGTAACAGGCGACACTTCGTAACAGGCGACACTTCGTAAAATGCGACCATTCGTAACATGCGACATTTCGTAACATGCGACATTTCGTAACAGGCGACACTTTGTAAAATGCGACCATTCGTAACAGGCGACACTTCGTAAAATGCGACCATTCGTAACAGGCGACACTTCGTAACATGCGACATTTCGTAACATGCGACATTTCGTAACAGGCGACACTTCGTAAAATGCGACCATTCGTAACAAGCGACACTTCGTAACATTCGACATTTCGTAACAGGCGACACTTCGTAACAGGCGACACTTCGTAAAATGCGACCATTCGTAACATGCGACACTTCGTAACATTCGACATTTCGTAACAGGCGACATTTCGTAACATGCGACATTTCGTAACAGGCGACACTTCGTAAAATGCGACCATTCGTAACAGGCGACACTTCGTAACATTCGACATTTCGTAACAGGCGACACTTCGTAACAGGCGACACTTCGTAAAATGCGACCATTCGTAACATGCGACACTTCGTAACATTCGACATTTCGTAACAGGCGACATTTCGTAACATGCGACATTTCGTAATAGGCGACACTTCGTAAAATGCGACCATTCGTAACAAGGCAATGCCAACTAAAATAATCTTGCTCCGCTTCGCTCCGCTGCGCTTACATCCGGCACGATAGGAATACTGCGCGTGAATCAGTGTTCCCCGCTTAATCTACTGTTACCAATTGACGCCTGTTACAAATTGCCATCTATTACGAATTGTCCCTTTATGGTTTTTACGAATTGTTTAGGATTGAAGAGATAACATTTGATTAATTTTAATTTACGCTCAAGTAAAAATTGCAGCAGATGTAGATAAAATAGAACGACAAAAATTAAATATTAATTGCTATTTTTTGGCGTTATGAAAAAGTTGATTTTAACTTTGAAAGCTACTTCTTCAGAAAATGTAACTATAAAATTTTCGGAGCTGAAATAATAGCTATCACTTTAAGGAGGCTACAATTGTGCTCGCATTACTCACAAGTCCAACCCCATGAGAAAGTCGAATATCAAATGATATCAAAACCCGCTCAGCTGTCACTTGACGGACAATCGTAATCCGTCGCATAACAACCAATTGGATTTTTGATATGACACATGATTAAGTATTCTGAAAAGGTGAGTTAGTAGCCTATGATTATTTCTGGTAAAATTACTGGCAGAGTTTTTATTCCAGTTTGACGAAGATAATGAAATAATTTAAGCGCGCGCATTTGTGAAATTTTTGTTGATGCTGACAGCGTAAGGCTGAATAACTAACCCGCTCATTAACCATAGTTGACTTTAGTATCATTTTAAAGTCAGTATGTATAAAGTTACAAATTAATCGATACTAATTAATTAAAAAAGGGACTGTCAGTATAATCCATTATAATCCATTGTAATCAATTACAATGAAGGAATTTTAAACAAATGATTGACGAAATTTACGAATCTTTAAATTTAAGAGTGCTTCTAAATTTCAAAGTTATATCAATTTTTGTTTAATGCAGTTGCTGCATATTGCATTTCATAAACGTTTATATTTAACCTTTATATATCTATTTACTCTACTGTTTCAATTAATGGCAGTTTAACTTAACTTAATTGTCTTCAGCACAACTGCCTTTTGTCCACCCAAAAACCCCTTCCCCTCACGTTCGCGGGGAGGGGGGTTGCGTTTGTGGTTAATGGTTGAATGAGGAGCTTATTTAAGGCTTGACAGGAACATTAACCTCTCTTCTACTAACATACCCTCTAGTCCCCCCAACCCGCTTACTGAACTTGAGTTGGGAGGAGGGGCGTATGTTAGAAATTAAAAACATGACTTGTGGAGTGGGGGGTAACAATTGGGGGAGGGTAGAGGGGTAAATTGAAATGGGGGTTGATAAAAGATTTGGAGTTCCCGTTGAGTGGGGGAAGGGGGGTGGGTAATGATTTGGCATACATCAGCAAAAACGGGGATGAGGTCGGTTGAACGTATTTGTTGGATTTTCCACCGTTCCTAGTGGCTATAATTTTAAACAAGACTGCTTGTATCAGGGCGAAGCCCTGAATGTTCCGACTGCGTTTTAAGGTTTATGGAGCAGTAATAACATTTAAAAATTTAATGAAATAAAACAAAATAAAATAAAAATTTTTTCTAAATTTTGAAATTTTTAAATGAAAACCATCCCCCCACACGCCATACAAAGTACAAAAGGATAGATTTCACTCCTTGCAACAAACCAATTATGGCACGTAAGCTTCTTTTAACCAATTTGGAACAATTTCTAAGACGGATTAACTCTCCGCTTACGCGTTAATAGCGCGAATTATATCGCGCGTTAATTGTCCCAAATTGGCCAAAATGGCAATCTTTAAACACCCGTAACTTTACGAAAAATGATCAAAGGTAAAATATCTTTTCAAATTTGAGCTCAGGACAACAATACCTTTCGAATGATGTAAAAACAATCCGTCAAAAATGGCTAGTTAAAAAGTCGAAATTTGTCTGAAGAAAAAAAAACCCACCCCGAGCACAAATATTCCGTTACTTTCGTATCGAAAGTCGGAACAAAAACATGGCATAGATTTTCTGGCAACTTTTGTAAAATTTCGGCGAAAATATTCCAGTTTAGATCTAAACAGTGAAATTGATTATTTTGAAATATAAAGAACTTTCCTTGCAAAAACAATCGATCATTTATAATCGAGTATCTTGACAACAGTAATAAACTTCAGTGCCAAAACTAATGGTCGATAATTAATTATAATGGATTATAATGAATTTTTTCTAAAATAATTGGTTATAACAACAATACAATCGGATTCAAGGTTTGAATTTTTCATCTGTAATGTATTCCAATGCATTATTTTTGTATTCCACTTATAATCGATTAAATTCGATGGGCAAATTCGTTCAGGAAGCATGTCAAATTATCCCGTTTTATTGTTGCGACTTTTGTAACAAAAATGATGGAATATTTGTGCTCGGTTGATTTTTTTTTCCGACAAATTTCGACTTTTTAACTAGACATTTTTGACGGAATCTTTTTATATCATTCAAAAGGTATTGTTGTCCTGAGCTTAATTTTGAAAAATTATTTCACCTATGATTGTTTTTCCTAAGGTTATGGGTGTTTATTTTCTTTTTGTTCCGACTTTCGTGGCGAAAGTAACGGAATATTTGTGCTCGGGTGGTTTTTTTTTCTTCAGACGAGCTTCGACATTTTAACTAGACATTTTTGACGAAATATTTTTTATCATTCACAAACTATGGTTTTACCGAGCTTAAATTTGAAAAAATTTAAGCTCTCCTGTGATCTTTTTTGTACAGTTATGGGGTTTAAAGACTACCATTTTGGTCAACGTGGGACAATTAACGCGCGTTATATTTCGCGCTATTAACGCGTAAGGAGGAGATTTAAACGGTCTTAGAAATTGTTCCAAATTGGTTAAAAGAAACTTATTTGCCAAATTGATTTGTTAATGGGATCGAAATCTATCACTTTGTCCTTTAAATGGTGTCCTTTAAATTAACCTTTCATTTTTTCACTTATTACTGCTCCATAGACCTTAAAAGGCAGTCGAAAATTTCAGAATTTCGTCCTGATACGATCAGTCTTGTCTATATTTTCTGATGTCATGTTTTCTCTTTCCAAGCAAAGGGTAGAGCTTGCAAGTTGAAAGAAACTCCATACGTTTTAAAAAAATTTGAACCACTCACACTTTGAACCACTCAAAAAAAGATGCCATGCCATTTCCGAGATTTTAGCAAAACTGAAATTTATGGTAGGCAACTCAATCCCAGACATTTTAGTTAACACTCAGCCAAATTGCCAGGAACAAACTACTTGCTCCGCTTCGATCCAACCCACTCATCTTAGGCATTGGAATCAGTTTTTGGTGGTAAATTAGGTTTTTGAATTTCTCTTTAGAAAACTTTGCTGGTTTCTTTCTTTTTCCTGATCTGTTTTTCCTGATGTTTTCTCATTTTTATTCTCAAGTCCCGACTGAAAATTAGCCGACTTATCTTAATTTGACTTGAATCTAAACGCACCTTGATGTTTTCTCATTTTTTCTCAAGTCCCGACTGAAAATTAGCCGACTTATCTTAATTTGACTTGAATCTAAACGCACATTGATGTTTTCTCATTTTTTCTCAAGTCCCGACTGAAAATTAGCCGAATTATCTTAAGTCGACTTGAATTTAAACGCAATTCAAAAAGCACCACCATTTGTTAAATGAGTTTTTGCTTTGAAGAGAAGCTATTTTACTCAATTTAGGATTAAAAACAATCTGCAAAAACACCTGCTTTTGTCTAAACATAATTAAACATCTGACTAAGTTAGATGAATCACACCAAATTGGATAATAATTCACATTTCAATTAACTTGAATAAATAAACAGTCCTTAAAACTCGAAAAAGATTAAGAAACTTTTGTTTATATATGGCCACCTCTTTCAGAATTTTGGGTAAGTTTCGACCTAAATTTTTTTTAAATTACGCTCATGCTTTATGTTTCAAAACATTAATGTATCAACTCGGCCGGTGCCAATAAGATCAAGGTCAAAAGTTCAAATGGTTAAGGACTGTTTTGTATGGGACTGTTTTTTAGGAAGTTTTTATGTCTCAGACTGTTTTGTATGGGATTGTTTTGTATGGGACTATTTTGTGCATGCACTGTCGAGAATGCCGAGACATAAATCGAACACCTCGACCCGGGATGATGAGTTTGGCTCATCAATTTTTTATGGATTAACTGTTGGAAACTGTAACTGCTCTAGAAATTGTAGATCCCCTGTGAAGAAGTAGATTCGCAAGAGAGGAGCTTTTCTTAGGGTTATGTTGCCCAGCTATCAGAGCTTTCAGATAATCGTTAAGGATATTTTTTTTACAAGTTAGTTCCGAGCTAGCATTGATAGCTTGTTTTTTATTCTAGGTTTTGATATCAGAATTTTGTAATAATCATCATTTGCATTCTTTTTTTTATGGAGTGGAAAAAAAGAAGCATTAAAAGTACTCATCAGCACATGGGCTAAGTTAGCGCTAATTCGGCGATGGTTTAGCCCTGCCCTGATCATAGACTGAAGCATAGATGGTAATCGCTGCGATATTTCTGAATTAGCGATATATTTTTCTTTTAAACTCAATCCGGGCTTTATACTGGAGATTTCGTACGCGTCAGCCTTAGTTCTGTATCAATACGTAAGATTAGACTAACATTCCTGCCTAATTTTTAGTGGAACTCAGAAACTTGTAAGAATCTTGTAAGAATTCTTCTAAAGGGTTTTATATATCTTAAAAAATTAAGCTGCTCTGGTATTACATCACCTCCCAAAAAAATTTTTCTAGCATACTATTCCTAAAATCTCACATCGGAGGTTTCTGCAGAAATATTTGTCTCAATATTTGATCTTTAATTTATTTTTAATTTCTGAAAATTCTTTCAAATTTAGCGAACGTTTTTTTATTCAAATAAACAGGTCAGAGATATCTTAGACTTCGATTTATTGCTTGATTTTATCAGAATTTTGTAAGATATCCAATTGGAATATTAAGATTCTTGTTGAATTTGATGACGACTCCCATGTTGGAGCTATGCGCCGGCGCGTAGCTCTAATATGGGAGTCGTCAACAATTTCAACATGCAGCTGGTTTTTTGGACGAAAAATAATCTCCAAAGTTTTTAATTAAGTTGCTGGTGCAACAGGCTTAGAAGATTTCACAAAAAACAAATAGCTCAAACTTATGTTCCAGTATGTTTCTTGCTATTCAAATTACTACGTAATACTATGAGTTTTTTTTCTCTAACTCGGAGAAGTTGATTCCAGCTTACGAGGAAGTGACATTAAAATTATCCACTTCAAATACTTGCAGATCTAGAAAATATCTGAGGGTAACGTTTTTGAGCTCATTCTTGAGATCATCGCCTGCTTATAGTCTAAATTGTCTGGTTAATCAAATCTTTTCTAATGATCATGTTTCATTTCGCTCAGCTGTCTTGGCAACATTTCCATATCTTCTGCTGAGTTGCTTAAAAATACCCGAAAAGGGAACTGTTTTTTAGACAATTGAAGGTTCAAATGTTTGATCATATGAAGCATACCCAGTCAAGCACTCACCAATTTTGAAGTCTCGTTTGATTATTTTTTCTTCGATTCAAGAGCTTCTCTGAGAATTTGTTTTGGTTGATAGCAGCTGAAATGACGCTCATGCCTTCGTGTACGTCTCATTGGGTTGAGTAAGATCATGTCTCTACTGAATTCGATGGAAGTCTGTAGCGTATTTATTAGGTGCGTTCCCGGGTCGAGGTCCCAGACTCATGTCCAGACTTTGAGGGTCGCGCCGCATCCGGGTTCAATCCCAAATTGCATAGTCGCGCTGAGAGTTTGAGTCTGGAAAGTCTGGAAATGAGTCTCGCCGTGGGTCGCGAAAGTCTGGAAATTCAAAAATTTGGTCGCGAAATTCTGGACTTGGGTCGCGAAAGTCTGGACATACCAAAATTTGGTCGCGAAAGTCTGGAAATGGGTCACAAAAGTCTGTGTCCAAACGCGACCCATGTCTAGACTTTCGCGACCGAGTTTTGGTATGTCCAGACTTTCGCGACCCACGGCGCGACTCATGTCCAGACTTTGTAGACCTTATTTCCAGACTTTCGAGACTCAAACTCTCGGCGCGACTATGCAATTTGGATCTGAATCCGGATGTGGCGTGACCCATGGCGCGATTCATGTCTAGAATTTCCAGACCGTATGTACAGACCGCATGTCCAGATTTTCCAGTCTCAAACTCTCGGCGCGACATATGGCGGTAGTCGTCACTCCATTTGAATAGCCTTAGAATATATGATCAAACAACTCATTTTGACGTTTTGGGTTCAGAGTTAATGCTTCATTTAGCGAAAACTGGTGGCGTCCCTCATGCTTGAAGGACCGAATGCTTGAAATTTATTTTAGCTTACTTTCAGCCAATCAGAATTGAGTATTCAAAATCTAAAAGTAAATCGTGAAAATCTCGAAGTAGGAAAATAAATCCAGGCCAATAGTGTTAATACTGACCGATTAGATAATAAGCAGATGAGTTTTCAAGAATGAAAAATTCCTATGATTTTGAACTCATTAAACTTGATGTTTATCTGAATAGTTTTGCGGTTGTAACCCGCATTTTGTAATATATTTGATTATTTTCTACTGATTTAGAACATTTTCGGTTAATATTGACTTCGATTTTGTGAGAAAGGCATTTAGCCAATAGAAATGCTTAGCGATTTTGATTGGCTGAAATTTTTCAAGCATTCGGTCCTTCAAGCATGAGAACCCTTCCCGTGAAAACTGGCTGCTTGTGAGAGTACTAGCGTCGCACTCAACTCTCAGTTACTGTGCTGAACTAATTTTCCGTTCATGTCAGCTTCTTTTCTCGGACAGGTTCTCAGATGTACCATTATTTTCAATGAAACCTCAGTAGTGAGTGTACAAACCATCAAACTGTTTGTGTTTTGTTCCAGACTGAAAAGTTACTTGATTGTATAACTTTACAATCTCAATTCTTCCAGTGGGTTTCCTAGACTGCGAGGTGACAGAGTATCCACCGTCGTTTTTTTATGGTTTAATCATCAAAGAGTGTTACTTGACAAAATTCCTTTTTGTTTGATAAGAAGCTTCGAGTTAAAAGCAGATTTTAAATTTGCAAGAAGCAAACAGATATCTAAGGCTTGGATCCTGAGAGGCAAATAAATTTTTTGCTGAGTCCCTGCTGAGCATCGGTGCTCTTCTAGTCTGAGCCCAACCAAAAATTGAGTATTCTAGTTGAGCGTTGTTTCCGTAAAGTTCTTTAATTTTTGGTTATGGTCAGCTCATTTGACAACTCACCCCGACAGAGAAGGTCAATTTGTACGGCCATGTAGCAATCCGTTCGAGTTCATGACCTTGTAGCGTACATCTTCACAAGGAAGATCAGATGTAACAAGAAGATTTTTTTTCATATGACCAAAAAGTTATTTTTTCCAGTGCGCATTATCCTCACAATGTTTGTTCCAATAAAATTGGTGCCCGAGACGTCTTTACCAATTGTTTATGGGTAAGTTGTTGAAACTAAAATGTCATGAACTAGTATCAAAAATAGAATGTCTTTTCAGGGTGTTTTCAAGGATTCAAATCCGTGAGGAGGGGCGGGCGTCTAGTTTCGAACCGGCTAGTGTTTTTCATTTGTTTTAGCTATTTATTTAGTACATTGTGTGTCAACCTTTGTTATCCCAGAAGAACAAGGGCAGAGAAGAGCAATTGTCAACGGATACGATGCTCCTCAGCGACATTTTTACGTCCGCGTTTTCACGGCAGTATGGGCGCTTAATGAAAACGTTACCGCGCCTCATTGGATCGTAGTACCCTGTAGTGGTGTGCTCGTTAGACAAGAGTGGGTCTTGACAAGTGCAATTTGCTTGAGTGGAGAAGGTATGTTGTTTTTCAAAAGCTTTGGATCAAAAAAATGGAAATTTTTGTATTAGATTTTGAAGCATCGGAACTTCAAACTTTTGGTCATGATCATTGGTTTATCGCTCATACGCGTTTCTATGATCTTGAAATGAAATTTCAATTGCAATAGTGATTGATGCTCACGAAACAAACAATTTTTTTTCTTCACTTTTCTCCGTGCAATGTAGTAGTTTCACAAAAATCAGAAATGTATCAGTCCACACACAAACAATTATATAATTGAAACTGATTAGTCTAATAACGTTTTAATAGGAATCGCGAACTAAGAAGTTTTCGAGCGACGTGGGGCTGCTAATCGAAAATTTTTCGAATACTCCGTCGACAATTTTTGCCATGTCGAGAAGGTAAAACTGTCGTCGAGCAATTGTTAATTCCGAGATAATTATACAGTAACTTAATCTTGCAAAGTTAGCATCAAGAGTGGTTAGAAACAATATCCAAGGGTGACAGACAGATCCAAGGACAAACACCTGCTAATCAATTAGTCTAGCACCAATAGTGAACATTTGATTGACAGCTTTGGAAATGAACTAAATTACTCAATACGACACTTCTCCTTCGATAATGAAAACTTTAGTTAAGTAGAATAATTTCGCAGGTTTACTTTAATGACTGAAATAGATGGTTAGAAAATAGATGGTTGATTGATTGCAGATAGTTGAAAAGAATTACTAGCTCCATGTTACAGTATACAACTCAGACTTTATAATAACGACTTTTTGTTAATAACTAAAGGATCACTGATAGTGATAACGATTGAGTTTTAAGCCAGTAGTGACTCACCCTCTCCCTGGGTTAGAACAGTTTAACAAAGTTTGAAGTTTAAAGGATTCGACGATCAATTTTTCCCTTCCTTGTTCTGATTGATAAAGTCGATCATTACGCCCCCCATTTTGGTGACCGCCGTTCTTTTCCGCCCACTTCTTCTAGACGTTGTGGATGATGTCTCGTCTTGGCTGTCCCCCTGGCTACTGTAAGAGACCAGCCGAGCTTTCCTGGATGAGGCTCCCTTTTTCTTGCCGGTGGTTTTCGGGTTTTCTGGGTCTTGCACCCCTGGATTCTCCGTTGCTTGCACCCCTGGATTTGGAGCATCCAACTCGCCGCCTAGTGCCGGAATGGTGTCCTGGTCGGTTTCAGCTTCAGCCTCTGGTATTGCTGTTGCTGAGCGTTCTACTTGTGCTTCCGGAGTGGTCGTTACTTGTTGTGGAGTACGTTTTACCGAGATAATCGGTAGATCCTCACTGTCCTCCGATTCAGAGTAATTTTCTTCGAATCGGCGCCCGGTCCTCTTTCGATTCTTTTCCGCAGTCCGCTTGGTCCATCGTTCCTTCACGTCGCGCGGGGTTGGCGGTGGTAGTGTTGTTTGAGTAGCCCGTTTGTTCGCTTCGATCACTGGTACCGGTAGTACGGATTTGGCTGCGGTTCTTGATTTTTTCTTCGGTATGGGTTTCGTGGCCACTCCCGATTTCCTAAGCACAACTCCATTATCTAACGTCAGTGTATGTGTACTCTCAGATCTAATTTTAGAATGAACTGGTCTATACCTTTTTAAGTTTTTGTTTCCAGTGCGCTGAAACAATGATCCGGATGGTCCCGGTTGTCCTGCGGGATTTGAGCTTTTTCGTATTGACGGTTCGTCGTCCTGATTCCCAGCTTGATCCACAGTAAGGCGTCGTGCATGAGTTCTGTTTTTAATGTCATAGTCGAGATCTGATCGTACACCCCAGTTTGTGTCGGCTGGATGGGGCATATCTTGCACACTAGGATCGTCGTTATCTAAACAAGCATTTTTCGTTTTTAGTACCCGTGACCAATCCAGATTCTGCAGCGATGGTTTTTTAGTAAGATTCCGTAAAACGGTGTTTGCTTCTCTACCATGATGAGCTTCAAAAGGCGAAATTCTAAGTGTTGAGTTTTTTGAGAATCTGAGAGCACCAAGGGCCCGTTCGACCATTTTCTCCAAGGGTTCAGGATTTTTTTCGTGAGCGAAAGTAAGGATTGAATTCTTAAGACTTCCAATAGTACGCTCGACACACCCGGTTGCCCGATGGTCGTTTACAGGTGATTTAATGATTTCAATGCCTTCCCCATTACAAAAAGCTTTGACCGCATTTGACATGAAATTAGTTCCCTGATCGATATGGATTTTTCGTGGCACCCCGTGGTTTGATATATAACTCTTCAAGAATTTCAATATTTTGTCCGAACGATTATTTCCACAGATCATTGCCGATGGCCAACGAGAGAACCGGTCGACCGCTACGAGCACATATTTAGAGGATTCATTTAAGTAATTAATGGGGCCCGAAAAATCTAATTGGACAGATTCATTCGGTTCTTTTGGTTCTGGTACAGAACCCAGTTGATTTTTACTTATTACCGTCTTTAAGTTCTTACCGGCTGCAGTACATTCAGGGCACCCCTCGGCAATGGAGGCTATTGAGCGGTAGATATAGGGATACCAGACTTCCTTTGCGGCATCGAACATATTTGACTTCCCGTGATGGTACGCGTGTATTCTGTTATTGATTGCTGACTGGAGGTTAATTGGGATTGCTAATTTATCGTCCATCCAAACTACATTTTCCTTCACTGAGAAATCATTGACAAATTGAGCGTGATAGCGGCTCATTCGAGTAACTTTTTCATGTATTTCCGGGTCTTGTGTAACAATGAGATCGCGAATAGCGCTCAGTTGGGGGTCCGATACATAATTTGATTCTATGAATTTTAAGTTAAACAGGTCAGGTAATGCAGTAGTTTTATTAACGATCTTACAGTTTCGCGGGATAATTGACATACATACAAGGTTTGGGTCCACTGGTGGTACTGTTTCTCCTTTGAATTCCGAGGGTAACGAGAGAGTTGTATTTGTGCGTATCGATCTTGTCTCTTTGGTAATGGCTTCTAGTGATACATTTGGGGGCAATTCTTCGATTTCGTCGCTACTACTATTTAGGCTTGGATGCTGTTTGAGAAATTTCTGCCATTTGCGCATGTTTTGGTCCATGTTGTTATTCGGTTTAAAATTCTGAGGGCTGGATGTAAGAATATTCTGATTTTGAAGATTGGAATTGGATAATTTTGAACAACTGTGTTCTGAATGAATAATAGCCCCAACTAATCCAGCGCGCATGTCGCTTGGCCGTCGGTTTAAACCACGTGGTTGCATCTGATTGGTTGATTTCCGCTTACATGTTTTTCCGCCCTCTACCGAATCGTTATATGACGAAACTTCCAGTCTATTTATAGAAGGCTTTCTATTCGCTGTACAACTTTGTCCCTTGGATGTATTAGGTCCCCTGGATGTATTAAAGCCAAGCGCGGTGCGAATTAGGTTGATCTTTGCCACCGTGAACATATTATCATACGTACTAATTGGCGTTGCTTCTTTACTTGGATGCCGTGATAAATAGTCCGCCAAACCAATTTTAGCCCCCGGTTTATGCTCAATTTGAAAATCAAAGGGAATTAGTCGATCTAACCAGCGGGTTAAACGACTAAACATCGTTTTATTTTTCTTGTTATTACCGTTCAAAAGGGATATCAGGGCTTTATGATCGGTAACGATCAAAAAACTTCGGCCCAGTATGTAATTTCGAAAGTATTCAGCCCCCCACACAACTGCCAACATTTCCAATTCGTTTGTTGAGTATTTCTTTTCCGCCTCGTTAAGATATCGCGACGCGAACGAAATTGGGCGCCATCCTTCAGTTCCCAACTGTTCCAACACCGCGCCGAGCCCATTATGGCTTGCATCGCACACTATGCGAATGTCCTTGTGGATATCAAAGTGCCGTAATTCAACAATGTTTGAAACTTGTTTTTTTAGATTTTCGAACGCGTTCTGACATTCAGGTGTCCAAATGTATTCGTTATTTTTGCTTAATAGGGGCCGCAGCGGTGCCGATGATTCGGCCAGCGCCGGCAGATACTTATGCAAACTATGTATCGACCCCATAAACGATTTTAATTGCGACAAAGTCCGTGGCGGCGTTAGTGCTTCTATTGGTTCTGTTTTTCTAACCAATGGAGTAATTCCAGTCGGAGTTATTTTATGTCCTAGCCATTCGCATTCTCGTTGGGCGAATTTGCATTTTGTCAATTTTAAAGACATATTTTCCCGATCCAGTTTCTTTAAAATTTTCTCCACCGTTGCTATGTGGTCTATTGCTGTTCCCTTGGTTACGACCAAAATATCATCGATAAACGCATGCGCTTGCGGGTATTCGGCGAGTATACAATCCATTGCGCGTTGGAATTCCGCGGGCATTGTAGTGAGGCCATAGAATCCGGTTTTGAACCGGTATGTACCCGTCGAACGACCTCCAATGAGCGAAAAATTGCACTGGACGCTCGTCTCCGCATTTAATGGCAATTGGCCATAGGCGTATGTTAAATCCATTGTTGTGAAATATACGTCTCCCTGTTTTTTTTCGCTAATCGTTTGCCCAACCGTGTCCATTAGTTCCTCGATATTCGGCATCTGGTATTTATTCTTATGCACTTGTTTATTGAGTTCCCTCGACTCTAGTGCCAGTTTTACCTATCCATCCTTCTTTACGGTTATTACTATTGAGGACACAAAATATTTGTCCGAGCATTCAGATAATTTTTCGATATGACCCTGTTTCAATAATTTGTCAATTTCCGCATCCACTTTTTCTTGCAACGAAATCGGGACTCGACGCCCTTTCTGCTGTACTGGGGTGAGGTTTTCAAAAAATTCAGCTGCTACTTTGTAGTTTCTTATTTTCCCTACCCTGCTAAAAAGATTTGAAAACTGCTTACTGAAGTACGTTTGCCACGAATCCAACTCCCCCTCTGGTTCCTCTAGTTCCAGTGCGTCTTGACTGCCCTCTCCAATGGACATGATTTGGTCCCCCGGTGTTTGCTGCACCAACTGGAGTCCTAGTTGGGGCATCAGATACCTTCCAATTATTGATGGTCGGTTCCCCCCGATCACTTTTATCCTTGCCTGGATCTTCCAACCGTTGGATTGGATTGTTACTGCCATTGTTCCAATCATCTGTAGGGGATTGTTTCCATAATCCCGAAAAGCATTATCCTCCTCCGTCAGATTGTCCAGTTTTACTCCTGATGTTCCCAATGTTTTCCGTAATTCCCCGATCGTAAAGATTGAGATTGGGGATCCGCTATCGATCCACACGCGAGTAGGTTTTCCATTGACTTTGATCGGCAATTGTGCCCCAGCAACTTTCAATTCTGTCACTCCTCTCCGTTTTATGGCCATAACCATATAGTCCCCGTCAGAACTGCTGGAGTCCCACGAGTGCACCACTGGATTAACACCATTTCCGATTCCCGCCGATTTTTTCCGTCTACTTCCGCGGGCAAGTCAGTAATTTGTGCGGCTGTGAGATTCGCGGCGAAGTAAAAATTCATTGGATTTAGCGAGTGTTTGGCGACCATTCCCCATTGGAATCTGTTGGCACAGCACAATATAAAGACTGGCAAAATCTGTGCGATCCTTAAAAATAAGTATTAATTGGCTCCAAAATTAAACTTGAAGAAAATTGTACGGTCGTTTGCGCAGAATTAGATAAAATGACAAATTCCAAAGGGGGAAGGGGACGCTTTGCAAGATCGGGAGATTGAATCCCTGAAAAGGGTAGGAGCCTCCGAGCCCCCTCCCTCAAACCCCTTTTGCCAACTAGCAACTTGCTTTTTAATTGGGATATTGTTTTTTAATCGATTAAAAATCTTTTCAATGAATTTTAAAAATAATTTCAACCGCGTTAATTTACTGCATGGCTAATTCCAAATCTCTATTCACTTGGTAAAGTTGCTGAATTGGGACCGATGGAGCAATCTCCTCCCGTTATGGACAATTGAGCTATCCCCCAAAAACAACATCGGTAAAACGACGAAGACGACATTAACAGAGGCAGCCAAATGGTTGACGCTGTCATAGCACGCAGTCAACTGACCTACTGAAATTTCTTTTATAAGAGTTTCGAGAAATATTTTTGAAAATTAAATCGTCGAAAATTAGTTTTTTTTGCGAACTTTTTTTTGAATTTTTCTTTGCAAAAGTTACCAGGGTTGGTGTGTTTTACCTGCGTACCCAATAGCGTTTTTTTTTTCATTTTAGACAAAAAAAAGTCGGCGTTAGGTGCATCAGCTTTAGTAACTGTTGTCACACCGAAAGTACTTTTTGAGTTTTGATGTACCTTTTGATGTTCCTCTTTCATCAGCGCATTTGGCTAATGGTTTCAAAGTTTCAACCTATAATCTATGTAGTGCTATTAATTGTTTAAAAAACGATCAATAGATAACAAGTTATGTTAATCTATTTCCAAAGACGCGTCCTGTCTCTCTAATCGGCGAAGTCTAATTTCAATTCTTTTTACGGTAATGATAATTCCGGACGGGACACCGTGCAAGTCGTGTGAACACTTTGAGGTTCTTACCGACTTTCAGACCTTGCTCACTCGACTTACCGTGATGGCTTACCTCTCTATAGATATGTGGTCGCCAGATATATTTGGCTGAAAACTTCATATCAATTAACCCTGTGTTGATTTCGTTGAGAATAGCAGAAAATCTCCCACCGATTGCTGCCGGAACCACAAGCTTGCTGAACAAAAATTTGAACTAGAAACCCTTTGCAAATATTTTTGATAAACGAACCCTGAATTTCCAAGTGCCTGCACGCCTGGCTGATGAAACTAGGTCCAATAAAACCTTCTTTGATCAGGATTCATAAAATTTTCATGGAGCAATGGTTTTCTGGGATGATCGAAGAGTTAGATAAATTGAATCTGTTTTTATTTTTTTCGAGAAAAAGTGTTGATCACACACATGATAGCAACTCACTTTCAAAGGTTAGAGTTATGCTGTGTTTTTTCGTAGCTACATGTAGGGACTCAGAATTTTTTGTTGAAATGATGACCGCGTGATTGTTGGCTTACTGTGATAACGTTTTGTTTTGTTTAGCAGAATAAATTGTAATAAAATTTTGGCTTAGAAATTAGGCTTTTTTAAATACAATTTCGAGTTACCTGAGGTTAAACATTTAGGGGAACAAGTTTCCGAGTTGATAGTTGCTCGAATGTTGAGCAACATGGGAAAACAATTGAAGAACTGAGGCTTGAATCAAGAATTTTGAGTCTTAATGAGACCAATGAAACAGCTTTTTGTTCTCGACCAATCAAATCGTTTTAAAGTTTTGTTTTAAATTTCGATTTAAAGTTGAATTTTGGGTCACAGACGGTCTAATTACAGAATCGTTACCACACTATTAACGTCATGACAGTTCAATCCAAACTGTGCTGTCTTAATTTTGATACATTTTTTCATCGTAATTTAAGGGGTATGGCTTTGCCAGAAGGAAGTTTTGTTAAAAGATCAAAGCAGCCCATAGTTTTCCTGAGTATTTTCGAATTTTTAAAACTGAAAGATAAAATTCAGCACACTCAACGGGTAATTCTACAGGCATTGTCTTATTGCCATGATTAGCTGACAAAACTGAAAGTAAGGCTTTGTGGTCAGTGAATTTTTTCAAAATTATATAAATATTTTCTAGAAATCCGATGCTCAAACTACGCCCAGGATTTCTAATCCGTTGTTGAATTTCCCTTTATGCGATTGCTCAAACATTGTGTCGCGAACAAAATTGTTGGCCACTCCATTTTGGATTTTAAAAAAAAACGCTCCAAATCCGCTCTACGATGCATTGGTTTTCAGTCTTGTTTTGTCTTTAATGACCAATGTCTATTGTCTGTTATAATTGCAAATATAAAATTTGGTTTCTCGAAGACGGAAGTTTGTTATTAGTTCCATTGATAAACTAAATTTTTTTGTTTAACACACGAATGAGGGTTGCGCTATGTGTTGGCAGGCAGGTTTGGCAAAATTTGGACTTAATGATTGATCTAGTCAAAACAAATATTGGTATGCGTAAAAACTCGTAGGGGTTGGGATAGTTTTGATTTCATCGGCTTCTGTCTCTGTCTCTCTCTCCCTCTCTCTCTCTCTCTCTCTCTCTCTCTCTCTCTAGGACCAATGGTCGTACCCGCGACCGATAACTTGAAATCAAGCTTTTTATATTTTTCTGAAAGGCGGTAAGTTTTTCTCATTTTGTGTTACTGACTGATTATTCTTGCCAAAGTATGAAAAGTTTTCAAATCAAATAGGGTTTTTATTCGAACGAGCCTTTCGAATGATCAAATTTTCATCAAATTAATAATTTGCGAAAAAAAAATCTCTTAAGGTTGAGTCCATGACTCTTTGAATATCAATCAGCATATCACCAATTCCGTAAATTCCTGTTTAAAATCTTTAGGTGCCAATTTTGTCCCCTTCACCTACTATGCCAAATTTGCATATTGTACGTCGAAATATCGTTTTTATAAATGGAGTGCAACGGTAGCGACTAATTTATGAGTATTTGGCATATAGAACATATTTTTGTGATTTGTTGCATCTATTTTTTTCTCATACTTAAAACTTGGAATTTGAAAATTACTGAAAATAAAGCCAAATTGATTGATCCGTCTTATTTTCCGTAAACACTTATAAGCTGATAAAACAGACTGTTTTTTGAATTCAACTGTGTTCTTTGGTCTCCGTTCTTTTTAATTTTAAAAAGCAACTGGTAAAAAATAAACAGTGAAACTTCGTAATGAAAAAAAAAAGGTTTTCTTTGCAAATCAACACGTTTTATTGAGTTGGTATCACTCTTTTTCCGGGAATATATATTAAATCTTTTCTGTATCGTCAGTAAACCGACAGTAAAGATCCTTCATCCGTTTTCAACCGAGACTATCGTCAGGATGAAGTATGTGGAATTTGATTCGAGCCATCTGAATTTCTTCAGTTTGGAATATCTGAGTTGTAACTGGTACTCAAAAGTTTTTTCATATCTATCTTATTCAAACTGACCTAAAAACCGATTATCTTTGCATGTTGCTCCTCTCTGGACGTATGTACAGTTCGTTATTTGAATAGGGTCATCCACAGTGTCTACAGCCAATCGTTTTCTTCTAGATCCACAAAGTTTGGCGAAATAAATTATAAAACTGCAGTTTTTACAGACTATCTCCTTAGTTGGGCAAACTTTCAAACAACCAAAATAAATAGATTTCCACATTTTTGAAAAAGTTGCTACTTTCGATGTTTAAGCTGAGCTCCTTCCCTATATGGTTATGAGCATTGAAGAAATCCAATTGGTTTTAAATCTGGTCGTCGATCTCGTCATATTGGTTAATTTCTGACAACTGAAATCACCTTTTTCGTCAATGAGGGCTTAATGAGCTTCTTATAGGCAACGAGTTTCCGATGGGCTGATAGTAGAGAAAAAGAGTTTTTGATGGGTTTCGCTGTTCTTCAGATTGCAAACAAAGACGTGACAAATCCATTCGGCTTTTTCTGGTTTTCTTTCATAGCAAGTGATATTTAAGCGTAAGTCTGTATGGGATCCCAGGAACCGATCAAAAAATTATCTGTCTCTCTAATTTCTGTTGAGAAATTGACATTTTTCTAAAGTTGTCTTTGGAGGTTTGTTTGAAAAAAAATGGCTTAAAAACCGAAATTTGAAATTCCGGAATTTAGTATCCTTTTAAAGGCTCAACATTCTAATTCTCCTTCGCAATGATTGCCCACTGAAAATAGTCATTCCCTTAGATTAAGGTCTTCGGCGGCTCGATAGTATTGTTAGACCGGATGGAAGTGATTCCACTTAAGTTCGATTCATTTGGCAGCGCCATTAACATGCTATGTCTAAGTACACTAACTAAAAGGAGTAAAACAAACAACAATTGGGTAGAAATAAAATGCCTATTTCCAGGCTGTTTTCGAACAGTAAATGATCGACCAACGATCGATGCAGAACGTGACTGGCAGGTATCTATTCAATACTGAGGTTAAATAAATAAGTATTTAAAACAAATCATAACCTAATTACCTCTCGTAGAGCCAGCAAGCCGTCGTTAAATGTATGAAAGACATTTTTTAACTAAATTATCTTGAAGTAGACAAATTGCTGTATCATGGTGAAAAACTGGCAAACTTCTGATTCTGTCTGTTAACCCAAACCTTTTTGGTGGCATTTTCGGATAATTCTCAGCCCACAAGAAAGCGCATCAAATGTCTACTTATTTGAACCGAGAAAGACTAGGCTGCCCTAAATCAATTTTGATACTTTTTCGAGTCGGATTGACTCACCACGCTACTTATTGATGGAAGATGAATTGATGAATAGCTCACATTGAAACCCAAACTTAATAACCTTACAATTAATGATCATAGATAACATATCAATCGAATTTGTCGCGCTATCCTTCAAATTTAGAATGTACTAATTTGGAACGCGACTTCGTTAAAGTTTTGTGTCGGTTTGCCGAATTCGAATGTCATCTTAAAATAGTACCAAAAGGGGACCATTTCGGCGGTGAGGGTGTCGAATCTTTTAGTGGAGGTGGGGGCTTCCGCCCAAACTCCTCAAACCATCCACGCTCAAAACATCTATGGTTTTAAAATGAAGTAAGCCGGAACATCCATTAAAATGAAAAAGGACTTTTGGGACATCTATTTTAAAAAACCAACTCAAAAATTTTTCTAAATGCGGCTTTCCCTGGATAAAATGCTGTTTTTGAGGAGAAAGCAAGTGCGAAAAAAAAACATTTTTGGGTCAAATGTGTTCTGGCTAGTTTTTAATGGTAGTTTTTAATGGATTCACGAGACAAAGATAGTCCATTATAATGCATCAAAGATGTACCCTTCAGACCACGAAATGGATTTTTTTGCCATAATAATCTATTGTTTTTGAAAAAAAAAGATTCCATTATAATTTCTTAAATTTGGTTATTATTCAATACTTTTGGCAAAAAATCGATTATTTTGCCGAGATAACCCATTATAATTGAATATTTTTGCAATAAAAATCCATTTTAATCCATTATAAATTTTTTCAAACTAAATTTGATACTTTTTGCAGAAACTTGCAAAATGTATGCCATGTCGTTTAGTAAATGCCATGTCTCAACGTCAACCCCCTAAGTTTTTTGCCTCCTCCTCAACTAAAGAGGGCGGGTTGGGTAAACTGGGGAAAATTGTCAATGGAAAATTGGCGAATGGCAGTTTTAGTAAACTGGCTGGGAGGGGAGGGGGTTAATTAAAATGGGGGTAAACTGAGATGAATTGAAAAGTAGAGACAAAAAATATTTAAATTTTATTGTGAGATGTAACTTTTTATGGAACATAATATGTAGGAACTGCACGAACTGCACTAAACAGGAAATGAGATTACTCTGAAAAAATTTGTCAATTTTATGATTAATCTCTCGAAAAAATCCAATGTATGGATTATATTCGCATACAAATTATTAGTCTTACAATCCATTTTTCATGGATTTTAATAAACTATTTTGTATTTTTATCGATACTGACCATATTATGACAGTATAACTGATTATGATCCCGGGGCGCTCGATGCGGTTAATCTTTGTAATTGAGTTTTTTCAACAAGACACTTACTGAAATTTTGTTTCATCTCATATCACAAATTTTTTGTTTTAGAAGTGTTCGAAGTTGAGTACAGGGATTACACAGACGCTTACTCCAACAGCACAAGAACAGCAGTGTCGGCAGTTTTTATCCACGAGGAGTTAGTTTACTATAATTATTCATTATAATAAAAACAGTTTCCCTAGTGGAAAAATTTATATGGCGCTGGAATTTTTTTGAAAAACGAAATTAACGAAGATTACATTTTAGTTTCAATTACGTCATTTCTTTTTGGAATCAATTCTTGTAGGCATTACGAAAAGTATTTTTTTTTGCTCAAATTGTCGAATTCCTTGAGTCAATAATCAAATTTTGCCAGATTTATGAGAAATTATGATCGCCATGAATGAGATACTCGTAGCTTTTTGATGTTAAAAAGTATTTTTTTAAGCATTGTGTCTCTGAAAATGAGAAAAACGTTTTTGTTATCTGTTGGCGGTAACTTCGATTTCGACCATCTTTAAATCCTATTCTTCTTAAATCAAGTTCCAAAAAAAGAAAAACTTGTCAAAATATTTCGAGCTAAAGTGGTCTGAAAGTTGGTTTTCAGATTAGTTTTGCCATTTGCTCCAATATGTAACAGTATTATTATTTTTTTGTATTTTAACTAGTTCCAGTTAACAGTTGAAAATTGCACAAAATTTAAAAAGGAAAATTCAACTAAAAACAATAAGAAAAGATATTTCTGGTTGGAATGCTCTCTGCTAAGTGCCCTTGATCCTTTTTGTTATACAACGGGTGTTCGGACATAAGTAATGAGATATTCAGTCGAACTATTTTTAATTACTATTTAAATCGGAGTTTGCTCATGGTAAACATCAAGATGTGCAACCCGAGTCGAGGTTTTTCACCTAATTTGAAGCAAGATTTGAGCAATTTGAGCGGTTTTTTTAGACAATTACGCTCAAAATCTTGCTTCAAAATGAGCGGTTTGAACGGTTTTGAGCGGTTTATCTTAAAAAACCGCTCAAAAACTGCTCAAATCTTGCGCGGTTTTTGAGCGTTTTTTTTTTAGACAAACCGTTCAAAAACCGCTCAAACCGCTCATTTTGAAGCAAGATTTTGAGCGTAATTGTCTAAAAAACTGTGCAAACCTCATGAACAATATAATAATTGGGTAATTTCATCAGAATATTTTCTGAGATTCAAAAATCGGCCAGAGATACACTTCAAATATAGGTGTGAATTTTAAAGATCACCCTTGAACTATGTTGACAAATCCTTTCATCAGATCCATCAAAAATAAAATCGAAGTGAGTGTCTTTCCAATCCTAGTGGAACCTGATCTAAACTACATTTTATGATTGGATAATTAGATATTTTACCAATGTAAAGTATTTAATATTAACCAATCATGATCCATCTAACTAACAATCCACTTATTTGAAAGTGCTGAAATTACTTGTAATTTCAGCACCAGAGAGATTTGAATTTAACTTAGAAATTAGTTGGACTCTCCCGAGTACTTCAGCAGCCGCTATAAACCAGTATACCCTAGATCTATTGAGCCTAGCAGAGACTAGTTAAACAACCTGAGACTAGATAGTATAAGAGTAAGATTAGGATCGGTATTAGACTAAGAAGTTGCACGAATCTATCCGGCCGAAAATAAGATAGCGTGACGAGCAGACGGTGTACCCTATCCGAAATTACTCTATGAGTTACACTTCGGTCCTAACTCATCTGGTGCGACCATAAGTCTCGAACAAGACCTTAATAGCTTAGAATTAACCAAAATAGATTAGAAATTAGACAAAAACATTTACAAAATGTTATACGACGATAATTTAATCGAAATGTCTCTACGACTCAATAGATCAGAGCCAATATTCCGAACCATAACAGAACTACCCGGAATTGGAAGAAGACCTCGAACCAGAGACGACATACGACAAAGTAGAAACTTGCCATATAGTTATATGATAGTTCGGCAAAAGCCAGAACAAACTTTTGTATTTAGAATACTACTCGCAATGAATTTAGATTTTCATTTGCAAACATAAAATCTTGAAGTCAACCTTCAAAATCATTTCAGGCGCTAAACAAAATTATTAATATACAATAACGATTGATAAAAAGATCTCAGATCGTTTTCTTAAATTCTGCAGTAATATATAAAACATGTTTGAAAAATATTTATTGGAAAATAAAAATAAAAATTAGTAGCATGACAATAAATGGTTAGTAATCACAAATCATCCTGTTGTTCCAGCTTCATCACCTAAACATAACAGCATTCATAAACTCACTAATATCATCAAAACACTAAATCTTTCCTTTACACACATTTAAATCTTTATTAAAACTTAAATTCACTTAATTTTAAAATCAGATCATCAAGGCTTATCCTTGGATCTTGAATCATTTTCTACTTAATTAAATTTCAAACCTGATCATCAAGGCCTATCCTTGGATCAAAAAGAACAACTTTGTTCTCCCCCATCCACTTAACTAGTGTCTAACGACCTCAAACATCGATTCACTATCCAACCCTTTCTAAAAGACCCAAGACTAATAGAAATTTTTAAAACAAAACTAATCATTCAAATTAGGATAAACAGTGAAGAACTTCGGTTATTCATCCTTCACTTGACCCCCCCTCTTACCAGACCCAGGATAAATCTTAGACTTAGTAAGTTTAAAATAGTATCTAACGAACTACTCGCGTTCTAATTATACCTGAACCTTGTGGATCGATTTACTATTCTCCAACCCTTGAACACAATCACTACCCCTAAGTAAGATTAAGTAAGTTAACACCTTAGCTTATATTAGTCACGAGAAAGTAAAAATCATTCTTCGGAATAGATATACTTTTCTCTCCAACCCTGAACAAATAGACCCAGGTTAAGCTAACCAAAAATTCGTAAGGACTAACAGTTTAAGCAAATAGAATTCACTTAACAACCTTTTGCACCCGTCATCCTAAACCTTATGTCATTTAAAAACCTAGGAAATAAACAAGCAATCGTTTTACACAATTGTGAAATAGATAACAAAAAATACGACCTTGTAATCACACCTCATACACAAACAGTTGGATACATTCGAACAAAACGACAAACACTAAAGAGAAAAATAATAACTAAACAAAGACAAATAACACGAAAAAGATTTTCAAAAAACCGAAACGCATTTTCAGAATCAGAAACCAACAGTTTAGACGAACTTTATAAACTAAAAGAATCAATAGATAAAAATTGCCCAATTCACGATCAATTATATTTCTCTGACTCAGAAACAACTTCAACTTCATCAAAAAGAGGAAAACGAAGAATAAAAAAGCAGTATAAACACAAACCAGTACATTTATACAATTGGAATCAGCCAATTAGACACATTAATAATTACATATTAACAGTCATCGAACGAAAAAATGAGCTCAACGCACACCCCAGGTGAAGAAAGTCCAGATGATGATGATATTTTCCCTTTTATAGTAGACGCAACCACTGATAGAGGACAACATATATTTTGCAAAAATTTACTATTAAATTTATTTGAACCCGGAATCAGTCCATGTAAAACAGAGTTCCCAGATGTCAGAATCAAAAGACAAATTATTGATCACTATATAAAAGATATATGTAACCTAACACAACACTACAGAATCTGCTCCATAGAATTCAGCTCACCAAACCAGAATCACAGTAAATATATAATTCAAACAGACGACCTTGATTTAGCATTTTCAAAAGTATTCTCAGAATATATAAAAAGCATCCAATACCATAACTCACAAAGAGCAAACTCCATATTCACTAATGAAGTTTTTGCAATAATATATAGTTATATCTCGATATTAGAAAACGAAATCCCACTCCCAAATGTCTCACCGACAGAAACATCTAAACATATAAGAGTACGACATGAAATCACACTACTCTCTAGTTTTCTAAATATCATTAAAGAAAATTTCACGAAAGATGAAGTTTCACAACATACAAAACACGACTTACAAAAAATTTTGGCATGGTTTATAATAGATTATTTCACACATAATATAGATTTAATTTCACATGCAAGAAAAAATTTTAGACCTCAAAATTCAAACGATGATACTGCCATCACAGAACAATCAGACTATGTTTGGGACCCCGAATGGTCTCATCATGCATTCATAAATATCCCACAATCAATCTCCAGTCAAGCAATAAGTACAATATCTTATGTAAGAGATTATGTAAAAGTAACACCATTAACCATTGATGCAACACCATTAAACTATAATACATTTTTACCCGATATGCAAAATAATAGTTTAAACTCTACAGTCATACACAATGAAAACCTCAATGGAACTAGGAATCTTACTCAACAAGATATCCAGACACCATCACACTTCATAAATGAAAAAATAGTACACACAACAACTACACAACAAAGTATTTCACCAATACGTCCAAATTTAACAACACCAAGAAATACAAACCCTTCACAAACACAGGTAACCTTACAATCAACCGTTAAACCTTCGGTTGCCCCAAAATATTCACACATGGATTACCAAACATACAGACAAATGACAATACAGCCAAAAACACGCAAAACGTTCACTAGAAACAATTTTGCAGATCATAATTATAATTACACACATCCATCAAAAACAAATTATCAACCACGAAAAAATTTCAGTAATTATACAAGATCTCGAAACTGGGATAACTCAATGGCACCACCTAATTCAGTAAATTTCCAAACAAATTTACATCCTCCACAGGATCGTAGTGAAAACTATCCATTTTTTCAACAAAATAAAAATAAAAAAGAAACATCTTATCAAATGGATTACTTATCTTCAGATGATGATTTCTTACAACCAGATATATTTGCACCCTATAATCAAGAATATCGTGGACAAGGAATACAGAAACCACATACAAATCATAGAATTTTTTCTCCACAACCAATAGATACACAAAATCCACAACCAATTCAGCAACAAAACCCAATTAATACACAATCTTTTCAACCAATTCAGCAACAAAACCCAATGATTGCACACTCGTACCAACCGACACAAATGCAAAATGAAATACCACTCCCATACTATCTTCAACAACACGAAATAACAAGAAATCAACTTTCAAATTTTTCTCAAATGCCAAATGCAGCAGAATCATTACAAATGACAATGAATCCATACCTTATGGGTGGATCATCAATAACATCAAATAAACCTTTAATGGTATTTACAGGAACAGACCCTGAGTACTCTGTAGAAGATTATCTAAATGCAGTAACAGCAAATTTGATTTTAAATATAGGACCTGAACCAATTAATACGCCACTACATCAAAACTGGATACACCGACGCACAGCGTTGATACAAACAACTTTAGATGGCGCAGCCCAAAAATGGTTTTCAGTATTGCCCCTAGAAATAAAATCAAATTGGAAAAGGTTTACACAAGAATTTTCAAAAATGTTCGACTCGGAAAGAAACAAACAACAACAAAGAGTTTTATGTAATGAGATTCGCAGATTACCAAACGAAACCATCAAGCAGTTAGCAGTACGAATCGAAACACTAGTTCGAAAAGCATATTCATTAAATACGCACGACTATAAAAACACAAAAATGACAGAAATCTTAATGATGACCTTAACACCACAATTAAGGAAAATAGCAATAAAAAAGAGAGCATCACATCCTTCTTCAATTCGAGAACCCAATTTAGATTTTCGAAAACTAGTAGACAAATTAGAACAAGCAGAAATCACAATGAAACTCGAAGAAACGGAAAATCTGAAAATACAATACGTTAACAGAATTGAAACAACTTCCACAAATATTAACAATATACAAGAATCAGATACAGATCTCGTTGAAAAAATCACTGAAATACTCAATATTTACAAAAAACACCCAAACTTTAAAGGCAAACCATCTTTCAAAAAATGGTGTAATTATTGCCGACGATACGGACATAGTATTTCTGAATGTAGACAAAAACAGCAAGATAATCAAAATAAACCTCAAAAATACAAAGAACCAAACAAGTCATTTTATCAATATATGAAGAAAGATCAAAATCTACCGAACAAAAATGTATACAGCAACAATAGTTCAGGAAAACCACTCCCGAACAATGCAAATTATACAAGAAACCAATCACCACATAACTCAAGTTATAGAGGAAGATCGCCAGAACGAAGAAATACACAAAATTTGTCACAAAATCACTACAATAGACCAAATAGTAGAAATAACTACTCCAGATCTAATTCAAACACAACACAGTTTGTTTCTAGATCTAATTCCCAATCAAGAAATAGATACTATCCAAACAATAAATCACGAAACTCATCATATAATAGAAATAGAAACTACTCTAATAATCGAAATAGAAGTTATTCAAACAATCGAAACCAGTATTATCCAAACAACCGATCAAGAAATAACTCATACAACAGAACAAACAGTAATTATCAAAATAGATCGCGAAATAATTCACAAAATCGACATTCAAGTTATAATAATCGTTATAGAAATTATTCCCAATCACCACACCGGAATAATAATCACTACAATAATTCTAATAATCGCCACAGAAGTAGTACACCTAAACATCAAAGACATATCAATCAAGTACAATCTAATCCAGAAACAACATCAGACCCTCCAGGTATTGATGACACAGTAACTGATACGTTACAACTCAATCAAATAAACTGTGGATCATCAGATTCAGAAAGCGACACAGAAAACACTCTCTCCATCAATATGATCAAAGTCGAAAATGACTATGAACCTGTTATATATGAACAACCTTTTTCATCACACATATACGAAAATCAATCAGAATTTCTTCAAAATTATTATACTAAACCTATACCTTCCACACCAACGACGCAAGAAACAAATGGAATTAACACTACAAATCAACCCAATGAAAATGTCAAAACAAAATGCTTGAATACAAATCACATCTATCAGAATATACAAAAAGAACAACCTAAAGAAAAAATTTGGACAATCCCATTTCTCTTAGAAAGTCCAAGAAACAAAGAATTTCAACCACCAGATCTTGAAATTGATTTTTTAATTGATTCAGGAGCAGAATCAAATATCATAAACATTCCCACATGGATTGAAATAAAAACTTTACACCCAAAACTAACACCTCTTGAAACCTCCAGTAAGTTAGCAACAGCACAGGGATCAACATTAATAAACTACGGAAAAATCCAATTATTTCTTCTCCCCACAAGAACAAAAGAGCAAAATAAAATTTTAAATAAGCCATTTAAACAAATATTCCATATCACTGATATTAAACATAATATCATTGGAATACCATTTATCTCGAAATATATACCAACAATTAACATCTTGAATAGTAAAATATTAATCAAAGATAAATATACGAAAACAAAAGACACATCCCTAACATTTTTTCAAAGATTAAATAAACAACCACTATTCTTTTCAAAATTTTACCCAATATATAATCAACAAAGAAAACACTTGAAACCACTGTCAGGAAACATCTATAATTTTTCAATCAAACAAGTTCACCAATATGATAAAGAACAAAACAAACAAAAATTTTATATGTCAGATTTTGAATTCAAACCAATTCATAAATTTTTCAAAATCACAATTTCATCAATAAAATATTTGAAAAACTCGAATTCAGATATTATTTCTTTACATGTATACAACAATACACCTTACCAAGTAACACTACCTCTAGGACTTTTAGGCTATTGCGAAACCAACGCTACAATATCACCAATACACGAAAAAGCATATCGCGTAAATAATATACTCCAATTACTAGATATTTGCCAATCCACAATCCTTAATGAAGAATTATCTATAAATAACATAATAAATAACGAAACTAGAAATACGGATTATTTCACAAAAACCCCATATTTCAAACCTACATTCAACATAAGTAACTACACAGAGGATCAACAGAAATTTTTAACAATGTTTAATTTCCAACATTCACAAATAACACAAGACGAATTCGAAAAATTAGCCAAACAGCTAATTAAATATTCATCAGTCTATGCAACATCCAAATTCGATGTTGGCAAAATCAGCTCATCACTACATCTCCCGTTAAAACCAGACGCAGTTTTCAAAAAACAAAGAGCAAGTAAAGTACCAATTCACTTACACGATAAAGTAAACAGATTACTCGACATTTTAGAACAATACAACATTATATCACCAGTTAATAAAGAAGAACAACCAAAAGGCAACACATTTATCAACCCCGTTATCATTCTAGCTAAAGGAGAATCATTAAAAATCGTTCTCGATGCTAGATGACTCAATTCACTCATAGATGAATCAAAGTGTAATTGGCCCATTGAACCAATACAAGTTATTTTAACAAAAATAAACGGAAAATACTTTACAACCGCCGATATGAATAGTGCATATAATCAAATGCCACTAGACGAACAATCACGACGTTTAACACAATTTGTTATTGGAAACCAACAATATGAATTCAACCGCTTATTCTATGGAATATCCATAGGACCAGCAGCATTTTCAGCCTTCATGAGCAAAATTTTTAGACCACTAATACTCAAGAAAAACGCAATCACCTATTTAGACGATGTTTTTATGCAATCACAAACAAAAGAAGAAATGTTCAATGTTTTAGAAAAATATCACCAAATACTTCAGAACGAAAATCTGAAGGCCGCCCCCGATAAATCACACTTCTTTTGACAAGAGTTATATTCTTAGGACATAATATAGAAAGAAAAACAATCACTCCATTGAAATCACGCATTGACGCTATTCAAAAACTTCAACCACCAACAAATAAAAAGAAAATCCAAGAATTTCTTGGAATGTTAAATTTTTTAAGTAAATATGTTTATAAAATGCAATTATATCTACGACCATTCTATAATATACTCAGACAACAAAATAATTTTGGATGGAATACAGAACATCAAGCACGATTTGAAGAAATAAAGAAACTTTTAACTGAACAAATTTCAAACACAATTCCAGACCCCGATCAACCATTTTATGCAATGTGCGATGCTTCGAACTTTGGCATCGGCGCAGCATTATTACAATCACACAACGGTACAAACAAAATGAACCTCATATCAGCAAATTCTCGATTATTCACTCAAGCAGAGCTACGACTCTCAACTCTAATGAGAGAATGTACAGCCATAATATATACACTAACAGAATATGAATTTCTGATACTTGGATCAAAACATCCCACAGTTCTATTCACAGACCATAAACCAATCATTTTTCTTTTTACACAAAAGTCTAATCCAAACCACCGAGTTTACAGATTTCAACTAATTCTAATGAAATTTCCAAACTTACATATAGTTTGGACCGCAGGAAAAAATCTTGCATTACCAGACACCTTAAGTCGAAATACACCACCTGAATTACTTACACGAAAAACAACAGTTGAAATACCCAAAAATATAAAATTCTACCTTGCAGAAAACGAAACATCACCCCGATTGGAATGCAAATATGCAGTAAAAACTAACGTTGAACAATCACAGATAAATAGTTTACAACATTTCCCACTTTATTTAGATTGCCAAAATAATCACTATGAAGTTGATCTACTTGGAACATCAACTTTCAAACCAATCCCATATTCACAATGGATAAAAAATAATACCCAACAAAAAAGAACAAAACACCACCCGCCTAAAAAAGACCATTTTCCATTAATTGAAAAAGAAAATTTAACTGATAAAATAAATTTATCAGGACCACAAACAAACGATTCAAAATACACAATAAATCAAGTTTTTGACCTCCATGACCCACTTGATACAATACCCTTATCAAAATTCGAAATTGAAAACATTTTTCTCCCTCCAACAGAAACAATTACAATTTCAACACTAAAACAATATCAAAATCTTGACCCGATAATTAGACAACTAAAATCATGGCACAAATATAAAACTAAACCTATCAAGGCAGATTCAACTATTCTAGGAAACAAAACACTCCTCCGATACTTTCGCAAATTCAATAACACAACAATTAACGAAAATACAGACCTTTTAGAGTATCACTTAAATGAATCTACAGTTCCTTGTCTCCCTTTAAGTATGATTCTCATAGCTTTTAATATTTCACATACACAAAATATTAAAGGACACTCTGGATCAGAAAAAACATACTCAAATTTCATACAAAATTTTTATTTCCCAAATGCACCAATTTGGATAAAAGTACTATGCAATGACTGTATAGTATGTCAACTAAATAAACCTTACCCAAATCAAAAACAAATAGCACAAAAACAAGATTTTAAAGGACAAAGTTTATACTTTAATCATCGTATCTCATTTGATACTAAAGGACCAATTTCACCCTCATCAGAAGGAAACTCCTACATTATGGTAATTGTTGACGCATTTACACATTATGTAGCACTTAACCCAGTACCACATTGTAACGCTTATTACGCGTACACAACGCTTTATGAACACTGGATAGCAAAATTTGGACTACCAGAAATTTTAGTTACAGACAACGGTACAGAATTCATAAATAATGAAATTATCACACTATGTCATTTATATAACATTAAACACAAACCACGTACATCTCATGCACCTTGGACAAACGGCTTAGTCGAAGGTATGAACCGTTCATTACAAGAATATCTTAGATGTATCATCAATGGAAATGATACAAGATATACCGAATGGTCAGCAGATGTAAAACTATTTCCCTTAGCATATAATTCACAAATCACGACAACTTTAGGAATGTCACCATATGAAATGGTTTTTAACCAAAAGCCACGCAAACCAATAATGTTTACAGCAAATTCTCATAAAAACGCACAAGGTTATTGTCAACCAAATAAAGACTCAATTTGTTATAACCTACCTTTACATACACACGATGAAGATCATTTTCATCACCCACAAATTTTTAAATTAGCCTCCGGTACACACACCGAATGGATTTTAAACAGAGACAAAAACACAATGAAATTTACCAAAAAGTAACAAAAAAGTTGTTACAAAGGCAAAACATTAATGAACAGATAAATTCACGCTTTACACCAGCCTCCGATTTAAAAATTGGAACATTTGTTTTAATACCTAATTTCACTACTCAAAAAGGAATTTCTAAAAAATTACAACCCCTTCGTAAAGGACCATACCAAATAATTTCAAAACCTACTGATGTCACATATAAAATTACCGATTCAGACAAAAAAGAAATCGTTCAGCACCGAAACAACCTATTACCTTATTATCCAAAAGAATACGCACTCCGCGAATTAACTCAATTATATTCTTTTACAGGTTTAAAAGTTATTCAAAATGACCCACATCCGAATAACACAACAAGGGAACAAAATGATATCCCCATCGAAAGTAAAAATACAAAATCAACCATCACCAGAAAAAATACAAAAAACCTAAATCAAAAAACATCTCAAAAAGCAAGAAAAAATAGAAAAATGACAGAACAAATAATACCCCAAGAACAAATCGATAAATCAGAACATAGAACATCAACACGACTTAGAAATCAACCACGTAAAAATTATAAAATATTCATCCCCCAATCTAAAATATTAAAGAAAGTGGAATTTCAAAAAATTTTTTAGCTTTATACTTTACAATCTTGAAACCTTTGAAACATTTTCAATTTTCATTTTTCAAAATAACATGCTGACAAACACGCAATGATTCTAGTTCAAATTTAGACCAATAGAATTCATCCAATCCGTCACTTTCTCTAACTCAAACTAAGATCAATTAGACGAATTATATAAAACTCCAGGCATATCTATAACTATAACTTTACGACCTCCAGGTCAAAAATAAGCAAACCGCTCCAACTTGACAACTAAAATAAATATCACCATAATTCCATATCCCTCCCTTATCTATTAACCCAAAAATCAACAATATTTCCCCAACTCAGACCACAAATACCCCCAAAACAAATTTGTTAACTTAGCCTAAAGTAACAAAATGAACATTTTAATTAGCCTAAAGTACAAAAATCTCACCATACCCCGGATCATTTGACAAACAAAAATAAAGAAAAAGACGACCTCCCGATCACCATAAAAACCGCCCCCAACAATTTTTTCCAAAACTCAACCCACTTGTCAAAAAACTAATAAATAATCCGACCACACTTGAAAATTGCCCCAAACAACAAAAAATATTCGACCAAGAAGTCATTTCTTAAATGCTCTTCTATCAAACAGTCACTAAAATTTTCATAAACCTCAAACAATTTTTTACGATACTTGCAACTTTTATAATAATTCTTTTTGATATACTTGAATCTTTTCTAATAATCTTAATCATTTTTTGTAACATTTTTTTAATTTTCTACACTATATTCGAACTATTTCTCCAACTTTCTAAAACCCTTGATTATATCTACAGGTACGATTCATACAACTTGTCTAAATGATACGAACTATTTTCAGTAGAACTGATATTTTTTTATTGTTTGTAATTTTCATAACATTTTTATCATCCCTCATTTTGACCATATGTAAATGTATAAAGAAAGCAATCCTCACATTTGCCCTAGCAACAATCCTTCTAATTCTTTTTTTGGAAGAATATTATAATAAACACAAACTTTCTCACTAAAGTAATAAATCATAAACCTATCAAAAATTGCTGCCCAACAGTCACAAAGTCAGTCTTCACCGACATCATCCCAAGATAACCCAACAACACCTTCAACTACTCAAAACCCTCAAACATCTACACGAATTTCCTTTCAAGATAATCCATACACTTTTGAGGAACGACACGCTCGTTTATCTGAACCACTAGAACCAGTTCAACGACAAGCACCCCTAAGTGAACCAACATATAACCTATACCCAACACTACCACAAGAACTAAGTAGAATACGAAATCTTAGTCAAAACCCAAACACAACAGAAATAAATAGACAAATTATACATCCTCGACGAAATAGAAATTTCCAAACTCCCCGAGTTCATTTTGAAATACCTCAATCACCATCACACAGCACTCCAGAAAATCCCACTAATATCTTACCAGAAACCCCTACACTTCAGTCACAACGAAGTACATCAAGCCTACCTTCAGATTACTAAGGTTCAACACCAACATCTGAACAAATACGTGAAAATCCTTTTAACCCCCCAAACCAAAAATCACAACTACCATATTGGACAACACATTCATTCACACAAGGTGAACCAAATTTAATCAATGACCCCATAGACATTTCTACAGATACAACATCTTCATAACTACCAGAAACATTATCACTTCCATCAACACCATCGATTAGTCAAATTTCACCGACACCTTTTAACTTAGGTTTTCCAAACAATCTCGACGCAAGATATCGAGAACAATCATCTACAAATATTCCTTTAAGACTAGATTGGAATACATTTACAGCACCTCCACCATTATTTGGACAACATCTAGAAAGTAACCGCCTTCACAACTGGGCACTTAATAGATTACAATATCGCCAAGATATTCACGACGATATCCGTGAACACAATATCCAAATACTCCAACAAAACAGTTTACAATTAAAATTTGAAATCACAGTTAAGTTGAACAACATTGCTCAACATCCCTACCCATTAAACCCACCAAACATCACAGCTCAATCACTGCCACCACCATTTATAACCACTGAAGTAATATATAAATACGACAGATATACCAAAAAGACAATTGGTTATATTACATTTTATAACCCATACTCAGGATTATCATACACATGTATATTCTAAAAATATTAGTTTTTCTTCAACTCCTTTTTCTAGTAACCTCAAATCAAAACATAAACCCTTCTCCCCGTACAGGACCCCAAGATTTATTAGTAACACATTACGATTGTGAAGAAAACGAACAAAAAACACTCCACAAGTATGCAATAAATCAAGTATCACAATGCGAAACAGAACCCCAAGCAATAGAAACTACAAATGTAATAGCAACACTTTATTCAAAAGCCCGAGCAACAACAGTTACAGGATATAAACTCACAGCAACATTTTCCGAAAAGAAAGTACATTGTTCACAAGTCTCGAACGGAAATAAAAACCGACTTGACCATGAATCATTCTACCAGAGTAATATCGAACGACTTTTACATCTCAATCCCGAAGATTGTAAAAATGAGTTACTTAGACTAAATATCACGCGTAACAAAAACTCAGAAAGAAAGTTAGTATACTTTCAAGTTTTTTCAGACACTGTACATCAATCACAACTTGAAAGATACCAAGGACATGTAAAACTAGATGACAAATATCCACATAACGGCGCACACGGACGATTAACCTATGACATACACGATAAACATTGGATACCACACATTGGTATAAATAACCCATCAAACTGCAAAGCAGACACAAAAAATAAAGGATACCAAGAAATAATGTTTTTCGATTGGAAAATACAACTCGAAAAAATACAACTCACACGAGATTTATCAGACAACACAATGATCTATCAAGGAATCAGATTACCTTGTAAAAATGATCAAGGTTATTGCGACCCTACAACACGAACACAAGCAACAATTGTTTGGTTCCCCGAAGACACATGTACAACATTTCAAGTAGCAAAAATACACGCTCGTATGATAAAATTTCACGAAAAATACTTTATACAATCAATTCCATATGAACAAGTACATCCATCACGAAAACAAAGTACTAATTTTAGAAACATACACAATATAGAAAATAAATTGACACGTTTTCAAATATATCAAGAAACAGAACTTGCATGTAAATACAGGAACCCACTTCACAAAACACAATACTCTGAAATATTAGTTGAATACGAAAAAGGATTCGACATGACCACTGGAAAAATAAAAATCGACCCATATGCCACAGGTCATCCTCCAAACGAAGGAACATCATATATACCAGTTAATTTTCAAAAAAGTAACGGACAACCTGGTGGACATCTAAAGCCCCATGACACTAGAAGCACACGTTTACAAGAACTATCACTAATGAATAGTACATATTTCGGTAATATCCACTATGATATTCACTTAGATATGAAACTAGATTAAACAATTAGCCGAATTTTTCAAGAAATGTCACTCTCCGAATTAGAAACACTACACCAACTATGCGAATTAGAAAGAACACAAATATTACAATCACTTGCACTAGCAGTATTAAAAATACCCTACGCAGGATATTTACTATCTGGAAATAGATCAAATTTTTTAGATTACGAAGGAAACATATTATGGTTTTATACTTGCACTAAAAAAGTATCACCACTATACGTTTTTGAAGATAAACGATGTTATAAAAGAATCCCTATCTTTTATAAGAGTAAGGTACATTTCGTTGACACACTTTCACGAAGAACCTATTTCTGGGATACCGCAGTCCCATGTGGATCAGAAAATAGCCACAATGTAGTACAACTAAACCCTGATGAAAATAAATATTACCTTCTTACTCCCTATCCCACATTAATGCAGTCACTTAAAAAATTTTCACCAGAAAGCATTCGCGCTATTGCTCGAAACCCAAATATAGACTTACAATCAATAGGAATAAATTCAAAATCAGATATTCAACATCACATTAGAACACAACAATTCCAAGAATTATTAACACAAATGGACACTATACAAAGACAATCAATTGACCAAAACTTACGCAAACTTGCAGAAACCGCAGGATTTGCCGACATTTATACACAAGACTATAGCGGATATTTTAAAGACATTAAAGATTATATATATCTAAACGGTGAAAAATACCGTCCCCAAGATATATCACCAATCAACATTTTTAGCTTTGTTACACTCAAAAATGAAATTCTTGATTTTCTAGGATGGCCCTATTACATCTTAGAAAAATTGACTATTTTATACGCAATGTTTAACTTTATCGGATTTCTTTTCTCACTATTAAAAGGAATCTATAACACATGTGCTATACACACACAAGTAAATAGACAAGCAAGCGTAGCACGCATACTCTTTGCAGGATTTTTTGGAATATTTTCTACATCTATAAACAAAATTCTTTTAGACGCACAAATAAAAGAATACAACACAAAAATAGCAACCAGACAGAACACATACGACGAAGAACATAACAATGTAGACACAACGCCAACAGCACCACAGTTACCACCCCTACCACATAACCATCCACTATCCCTAGTCCCACGAAATTTTCGAAATTTAGCAATAACACATAATCCAAATTTTCGACCAACCATATCACAAAGTCCCATCCAACATATAATGACACAACAATCAAAAGATGATAATACTTATGAACAAATTATTGAACAACCCCATACCACCGCTTTTCAGTCTCAAAATAATAATTTTTTTAGCCCACGATGAGCCGACAACTTGTATCCCTACACCGATCAAATTCCCACCCAACCAACCTCACCACTCCAATCCCAATAATACCACTTTTTGCTTTTCCGCCACCCGATTTCCTATCCAGTAATATAACATCAGGCATGAATTCCGATACTAATTCACATATCTCAGTTTTATACTCCATCTCACAACTTAATAACCCGAATATTGAAACCCCCGATGAATTTGCCGACTCTGAACCATCTCCATCCAATAGTTTTCACACCAACCCCTCAAATTTTTCTCAACCCCCTTTTCAACCCATACTACCAAATAACCCTGACCCAATCAATTCTACACCCTCTTATGCTTCCCAAGTCACCCCAACCTACTCCTCACTTCATTCAGACCAATCATCTCATTCCCCAGACACCCCCCGAATCTCCCCAGAACTAGATAATTTTATTACCCTCCAACAACAACCCTACCATGTTGACACCCCAACCATAAACCAAATTTCCTCCGCAATAGATTCATCCAACCCCCCTACCCCTACACCCTCTTCAATTTATACTGAATGATTAGCACCATCATCCACATCTACTGAATCTTCACTCAACACTAATAGAGCTTACCGCACTTATAAAAGAAAGTTCCCCAACCATCCTTTCCCAGCAAAACCAGGAACCGCCCGTGAATATATAAATCATCCAAATCACACTAACACAAAAGAATTTTTAGCTATCACCTTACCCTCATTTCCACAATACACCTTAAACACCCCTCACGACACTAACGAAACACGTAACTTTGTAGACGAACACGTTTTAATGCCTACACTCCCTTGGACCTCATATTATCATTTTACTAATCCCCTTTGCTTACCTTTATCTAACACTCACATCGATATAGAACGAAATAAGGACATGCTATATCGACTCACTACACCACTAACACCTAGACAATTTACTTACATTGGATATAAAAAATCACTAAAAACACACACTGCACCCCGAGCTAATGAATATACACTAGAATATTACGATCATAACATCATCAGAACTAACCAAGATCAATTCTTAGACGACGATGGCTTCGCTAACCCACAAATCACCGAGAAATTTTTCATAAAAACACCATATGTATTTACACTAAATATTTTCGATCGCAAGTTTGACCACATTATTTCCGAAGCACTAACAGACACGCAAGCCTACGAAAGTTTTAAAGACGCTTCCAAATATTTTCACTAACCTTTCATTTCCTTGCACCACACGAAAGAGATTTGCACTGCTCACACGATATTATGTTGCGCACTAAACAAACTCACACATATACCTATTATCGTTTCATCCAAAATCACTTTGACCTACACACTCCCTCCAGACAACCACACCATCGTTTTCAATTCATCAATTCCAAATACACTTCACCATTCTTTCTTAACTTCACATATTGCATTAAAGATACTAACCTTCATGGTATTCTTCGAAATTATGACCCATAACCCAAATGTATATCTTTTGTCCCATCACCAAGACCTTCAACGCCGAAGAATCGCGACCCTTCTTTATCCCACACGAGTTTGTTCAACCTATAGAAATCCCCATTTTAGAATTCATCCATAACACTAAATTCAATCACAAATTATATAATCTAATCCAAAACACACCTCATGAGTTTGCAGTTGGCACTGAAGAACTAACCACCATTAAAGCACTTCAATTGCTTTGGCCACTGCTTCAAACTAAAAATATCATCCGCATTTTAGCTAAATTACTAACAACTTCAGATCTCATCCACGACATCTTCCCCCACGGTTTCTTACCCGACGACTAACAGGTAAGTATGAATTATACATATTACTAACCAATTAAAATATTAGAAACTCACCATTCTTTATCCATGTTTTCTTTAGAATTTTAGCCTTCATCCGACAATCATCTAAAAAATTTACAAAAGAAAAATAAAAAATCGAAAACTTCTTCAAACAATTTGAAACTCTATTAATCTTTTGCACCAACAATTAAATAATTATAATATCAATGCAGTAATTTAATTTATAAATTTTTCCCCCACAAGCAGTAAATCTAATAATGATGAAAATTTGTAACTTAATTTTTCCCAACAAATTGCAGTAAAATTAGAAATTCTATGTAGTAAATTGTTACAACGAAAATGCAGTACTAACCTTTTGATATTTCTATTCATTCGCACAGAAATTCTATCCACACTCGCACAGCTTGCCCACGAAGAATTGTTTAAAATAATGAATTTCAGTTTCAAGCTTTCACACTCAACAACTCTAACACAAGATAACACGTTTCAAACTTTCCTTTAACCCGGTTGGAAAGGAATTATATACTAAACAACACTAACCAACGCAGCTTACTAAACACCACAAACCATAGAATAACAGCATGATTAAGAAAAGGAAACCAACGGTACCCAAACCGGATTAACCCAGTTTAAAACTGGATAATTTATCCTTTGAAGACTATTACAAAGTCTAAGAAAGAAATAATAAAACACAAAAAAGTCGAAAGACAAACCCAAACCACAAACAATTTGACTTTTGAAAAAAGGACACAACCAACAAGACATAAGAAAAACCACAACAAACCCAACATAAAACGTTGTCACACAACAGGACCCCTCACAAAAACAGCATGCAATCATACTCCCACTCCTGGCCTAACCCACCAGAAGAGGACGTCCTGAGCATGCTATAGCCGGCCTAACCCACCGCGCTACATCCACGCTTTGTGACACACACTCCTATTTTTAATAAGAGCTACTCAAGGGTGAGTAACTCTTCAAAATAACTGAACTAAACAAAAAGCTTTTGTGGAAACAACTAACTAAAATCATAATTAAAAAATATTAAACTAATAAAAGTTTTATAAAATGTAAATTACATTATGCAATACATAGATCAGAATACAACACCAAGGACGAACATCCAAAGACAAAACGAACCCACTACACTCGAGAAAGAATGGCCAACTATAATCGATATGCCGCTCACAATCACAACTCAAAGGATTTAGAGTACGACTTGACTTCGCAGAAAAGGACTTCATTGAACTAGACCAATGACCACCTCGATGTTCAAGTATACGTACAGATCCGAGTAACCAGGCATCCCCTCCACGCACAATCTCCACGCCATTCCCAGACAAGATCAGACACAAAAAGAAGTTCTCCACGAGAAACAGAAAAACCTGACATAGCCAACCATTCAGAAATCAGATTTGAGTTTATTGCGGAGACACAGTCGTTGTCACAAGAAGACACAACGTTTGATGTCCCTAACTCCAGCTTCCTGGAACTTCTCTAACAAGAGAAAACGGAAAAGAAATATGATGTTCGCCGAATACCATCGTCCATCATCCATCCTTCGAATTGCAGAAGAACTATTCTAAAAAACTCTGTAAAACCCGGATGGGTGGAACCTGATCTAAACTACATTTTATGATTGGATAAATTAGATATTTTACCAATGTAAAGTATTTAATATTAACCAATCATGATCCATCTAACTAACAATCCACTTATTTGAAAGTGCTGAAATTACTTGTAATTTCAGCACCAGAGAGATTTGAATTTAACTTAGAAATTAGTTGGACTCTCCCGAGTACTTCAGCAGCCGCAATAAACCAGTATACCCTAGATCTATTGAGCCTAGCAGAGACTAGTTAAACAACCTGAGACTAGATAGTATAAGAGTAAGATTAGGATCGGTATTAGACTAAGAAGTTGCACGAATCTATCCGGCCGAAAATAAGATAGCGTGACGAGCAGACGGTGTACCCTATCCGAAATTACTCTATGAGTTACACTTCGGTCCTAACTCATTAGTGTAACGCCACAGGTATTTTTAAATCGGTTAATTTAGATTCAGTTGGAAGTTCGGTAAGAACCGGCTGTAGAGTTTGTTGGATGATCCGATTCAACTTGGTATGACTATCTGTAATATGAAGTGTTAATTGAAAACTAGGTACATTTCGACTTCAGGTATGATTTTCAAGATGCATCTTACAACTACAAAGACAGATCTTTCGACAGAAGTATCATGAACAACATTGCATTGATCAAGCTGAAACATCCAATTGCACGGTTTAATAAAGATCTTTTGACGTGGTGCTTGGCTGATTTTGACAACGCTCGCAATTACACAATGCATGCGATCGGAATGGGTCATACAAAAGAGGGCTCGCAACAACAAATTAAAAATTTCAATGAGTGGACAACCATAAGACCCAGTGAACTGGCCAATGTCTTGCAAGAAGTTCAGCTAGAGGAACGTTTTTTTTTCAGTCCCCTTCTGCGCAAATCAATTCATGATAATCAACTAATGTTGCCTACGCTACCTTTCTTTGTGCGTGAGACGTCTAGAAATGAGAGTTTTTGCATTACGACGTCAAGTTCGGTTTTATAGCTAAGTACATATTTGTGTTTTCACTCGTCTGGGTTCCACTGACACATTTTTTTTGTTTTAGAGTCTTTTGTCAGTGGATTCCACAATCAATTGATCCCTGCACAAAATGTCGACAAGTTATTTTTTGTCAGTGGATTCCGCAGACAAACGTGTTTTGGCCGGTGAAGTTGGTTCCATTAAATGTCACTGGATTCCTCTGTTTGTAGTGGATTCCGCACTCAATTTTTTCTTTTTGTCACTGGATTCCACTCCACTGTTTGTCAGTGGATCTCGCAGCCAATTTTTCTTTCTGTCACTGGATTTCACTAACAAATTTTTAACTGTTGCAACATGTATCTCCGCGGACCCATTTTTTTATCACCTGATTTGTATATTGTGTAAGAAACGTATCCTCTTCAACTTTGAATAAATTTATTTCAAAGTTAAAAAGACAAGTTATATCAGCAAATGTGACCATTTAAACATCTCAATTTTCCCACAAAAGAGACCTAAAGTCTCCTTTTTATCACCCCCTTTTTCGCTGATGAGAGAATTTTTTCCGCTGCAGTCAGCATCTATAACTACTTTGTCGAAACAAGTACAAAGTGGAGTAGCAAAGTGGATCAAGCGTGTGACTTGAATATACCTGTAAAGTCCATTAAAAATTAGACTGTCTCAGGATCGAGTCTCAGCAATAGCCACTAAGTCTCCACGACCTGAGGGGTTAAGACCCGACAAATGGGTCCGCGCAGATACATGTTGCAAATGTTATAAATGTACTTGGGTAATCCAGTGACACAAAGAAAAACTGACCGCGGAATCCAATGACAAACAGTTGAATCCAGTGACAAAAAGAAGAAATTTATTGCAGAATCCACTAAGAACCAGCGGAGTCCAGTGAAATTTTGCTTTAATTCACTCAAAAATGCACTTGTCTGCGGAGTCCAAAACAAAGCATGTCTGAGCATTTGTCTCCAAAATCCACACTGTCACTGAATTCCAAAGTTTTGCTAGTGTTTAAATTTTTGTCCTTCGATTCCATCAGGTTTCTTATTTCAAAGTTTTTCGAAGTTTTGCGGAACTCAACGCAAAATATGCGGGTTCCAGGGACAAAATATACGGAACCCAAACCACTGTCAAAGTACCCGCGCTAATGTGGAGGCCTTTGAAATTTCAAATCCCAGCACAATATTTCAACTGCTGCACTCAGTAAAAAGAGAAAATAATCGATTATATTACAATTATAATTGTAATTTATCAAAATTATAATTATTTATAAGCGCAAAAATTAAATGTTTAAACTATTAATAATCCATCATAATGATAATTTTTTTTTCGTGACATTATAATAAATTATGATCAATTATAATTGATGACAATTTTTCCCATAATATCTTTTAATCTTTCAAGATCTCTCATAATTTCTTATAATTTATTATAAATTTTTATTATAGATTATAATTCTTTTTCTGTCAAAAATCTCTAAGAATTGAGATGTCTTGTTTTTCTTTGGTTTATGTGAACGAAAAGTTTTACCACGAAACGAAAGTTTCATAGAGATCCCTTCATTTTAGTTGAGAGAAACCCGCGGTATGTGAAATATAATTCTTCTGTATAAATCATGTAACTAAAGCTGTGTGCTGATACTTTATTGGCGAAAAAAAACTTTACATGTGCATCATAAAGCAACGATAATTCAGAAGAAATTGAAAATTAAAAACGTTATAAATTTGATTTAATTTGAAAACTGTTAAAACAATTTGCCCACTTTTCACATAAGCCAACGTCTACGAAAAGCGTAAAGTTTAAACAATACAAGTGCCAGGTCGAAGACTAAAAGGACAAACAAAAGGGCTTATAAACAATTATAATCGATTATAATGAATTTTTTCTGCAAAACAAATGAATTAGAATTTCGGGTAAAAAAAAATCGATTAAAATTGATTATAATTGATTATATTTGATATCAAAAAGAGAGATTATAATCGATTATTAATTTTTAAAATCAATTTTATTCTCAATTTTTGTAAGACTGGTACTAAAATCATATTAAAATCAATTATTAACGCTTGAAACTGGATGCGGGCAGAATGTACCGATTGCTTATGAAATGCAACTTAAATAAACCAATCTAAGTTGTCTTCATATGTTTGAAGATTTTGGTCTACTTTTTTGATGGGTATGGGAAGTTTAATGGACATTTGAAATTAAATTGATGAGACTAGAAGAGGTTGAAACAGTTAACAAATAGACTGACAAATAACTTATTATCTTCTTTGGCCTGAAAAACAAAAGGTATTAGACTAGTTGTTGTCTACTCAAATGACTTTTTTAAACGCCTTTTTGGGTTCGAATCACGACTAAAATCTTTAGGAATAATAACACACTCGATGTCAAAAAACTAGTTTTTCAAAAATGTTTTTTCAATACGTCTGTTTACTTGGAAAAAACCATTATAAGATTTTGTTCGTTCCGACCCCAAACGTTTATGCCAATATTAAATCGATGTGACCCGTCAAATATTATATTGAGGTGACTGAAAAAAAACTACAGGAGCAGTTTAACTGCCCAACTGAAGATATCGGTAAACCACTTTATAAAATAACGTTAGAAATAGATCCTGCTGCATTAATCTGTGGCTACAACTCAAAATTTGGAGCGATCTGTGATTTGGGCGATACTGGAGCACCCTTGTTCATCCTGGATGAAAACGAAACACCAGTGTGTGTCTACGGACTTGCCTCGTTCGGTCAAGAATTATGCAGAGGGACTAGAAGTTTCTTCACAAGAGTTCCATATTACGATGAGTGGATTCAAAAAACTATCAGAGACAATTGGTAAAATATTGGCACAGGTGGTGCATTTTTAGCATTGTGAACGAAATGTTTCTTCCTTTTCGATGAAAAATTTACAGGCACTTGGATCAAAATCTGTAAATGTATCACCCAACTTTTGTTTTAAGCGAACATTTTTTGAATTTAGAAATGTGGTCGGCAGTTTTCATAGCAACAAAAAAAACAGGTACCAGTTTTCATCAGGAAACAGCACACCTTGTATATGACGGTAACTTTGCCGATTGCGAAAGTTTGCTTTGAAAACCAACATCGAGTGAAAAATCAGATTCGTTATTGGTTTAACCCCGTACTGCAAGGGTGATTTTTTAACTTCAAAAATTTGAAAAACCGTCATATAATCTGCACAAAAAAATTGAAGCAAAAAATAAGATCAAGAGACATAGAAAATCAAAAAGATTTTGATAAGACAATGATGTACATAAAACTGCCGCAGACTTATTTCTTTTGTATTCTTATAGCAGTAAAATTAGGCTAGAAGCAAGGAGAACAGTGCAGAAACTAAAAAGATTTTTGGCTCTTGCACAGAAAGTCACTAATTTTTCCTTTTCTGAGACAAATTTTGAAGAAACAAATTGATTACGAAAAGGAATTAGGTTTCAGAGCATAATCTAAACGTTTATCTAACGTATGTTATTTAACTAGATGTAGTTCTATTTGTGACCCTGTTTCAAACTTGTAAATAAAATAGTAGTAAGATATACCTCATAGTAACTCTAGTGGGGGAGGACAATTTTATCCCCTGGAGTTCGCAACAGGATGGACAAAATTTTTCCCCGATAAAGATTTACTATGAGAAATCATGTTTTAACCGTATTAACTAACACTATGAATTACCACCGGTTCCCATTTATAAAACGTTTTGGTAATAATCCTAATGTATCTGCTATATTGAAGTCGTTCATATGCACTAAAGGGATTTATTCTTTCTTTTTCCGTCGCTACCAAAACTGGTATAAACGAGCATTGCATGGTTTATAACCCCACTATTTGTGTTTGCTTGCATCAGGGTATATGACTTGTGTTCGCAATTTCATAGGGACAATTGTTTTCCTCTAAAGGCAGTTTTGGTCCCCTGTGCCCGTATTCGCAACGCGTAGGGACAACTTTGTCCCCTTGTGTTCGCAAGAGGTAGAGACATTTTTCTCCACGTTTTCACTACGGGTAGGGACAATTTGGTCCCAGTGTCTTCACAACAGTGATGAACAGTTCTCAAATTGACATGAAATTTTCGACTTTCCTGGTGATTCACAACTTACAACTTCGGTTGGAACACATAATACTATCTGTTTCAAACGTTAACTGATCATACCCAATAAATATCTGTTGAACTGATATTGGAATTATCTCAATTTGCAAGAAATCATTATCAAAAACTGGGAGCACTTTAGATTTTTATCACAGATAATTTTAATCCCTAAGTCAACCTCAAAAAGTTTGATAAATTTTATATTCAGACAATTTTTTGATTACGCAATTGCTCTGATTCTCCAATCAAGCTAACCAACTATTTGCATTAGTTAGAGAGCCCCATTTATCCAATTATAATCCTCAGGTAAACATAGCCTGTCATTTGCACGTTGCTGACTAGCAGTCTGCAGCTCTGCCAGCAACGTGCCATCTTCTGTAATTCTTCGATCAATCCATGCAGCAAGCCATCTAGCCATCGATCTATCTAGCTGTCTTTTCATCTAGCATCCGTCCAGTCATCAGTCCAATCAGCCATGCATCCATCAAGCCATTGATTCATCTAGTTATTATTACATCTAATCAATCATTCATCCATCCATCCATTCATCCATCCAACCAGCCATAAAGCAATCGATTCATCTAGCCAACCATCCATCAGTCATCCATACATGCAGTCATGAATTTACACAAAAGTAAACAAATTCAAGCTTACATAAATCATAGATACCTCCGCATACACACAAATATTACAAATACACATCCTTAAGAGCATATCTACATACGAAAAACCGTACATTGTACATAGATATATACAGTCATAAGCAAACACTTACGCACTTCATATAGACGTTGTATAGCTTGCATTTAGATTCTTGTAAAACTCTGGAGAAAAAATTGGAAACATAAGGGAAAAACGCGTTTAAATTATACAGGTAGTTATTAATAAATTGGTTTGACAAGCACAAAAAAAAACATACATTTAAAGTAAAATAAATCAACACACAAACATTCAAACATAATACTTACATACATGTGCTGTCAAAAAAACAAAGATAAACAATCGCACAGAGATATATTGCTTGCGTTTCATTAAGAAACATAAAAATAGACCCATACTTAATTTGATGCTTCCAACATTTAGTACACAACTAAAAGCTGCAACCTAAAAAGTAACAACCTAACTTTTGTAAACATCTACACAGTTTAGCGATTTCATTTTTTTGTAAAACTTAAAATCGGGTGATGAAAACTTTGTAATATATTTGTTGATCTCCTAATTTAAGTGTCTTACAGCATCAGACCTCGACGCAGAAGATCACCAGTGCGTCGAGAGAAGCTTTGTGAGAAGCTACAAAAACTCCAAAAATTCGCATAGGTTGAAGTTATTTCATAAAGAAACGTTTGCAACTCTTGCTGGACGGTCCAATTACATTCATTTGATACATCAGAATGCTGCTTTTGAATAATTAATCAATTTTGAGCAACGCTTTTCAATTTAAAACTTCTTGTTCGGGAGAAAACTTTTTGAGACATTTTTGTCAAGTTTTGTGTGTTTTTCATTTTCGAATTTTTGAATTCGAATTTGAGCTTTCTCCTTGAGTGAATAGTATGCTGCAGTTTAACCAAAGGTAAAAATATTATGTCTAGTTTCTTTTCATTTTTAGCGTGAAAGATCTAGAATACTAAAAGTTTTTGATCTTCCAGTTTTCCATTGAAAACAAAAAATAGAAAAAGTGATTACACTGTAATTACTTTCTCATTCCGCCGCTTTTACTTAAAATCGATTACAGTGTGCTACAAAACCTCAGATGGAATTCAATTACCTCTGATAAAATCAACTTTGAAAGGCTTCTTTTATAGAGGAAAAAATGATCTAAACTGATTTTCAAAAATTTGTGAATTTTTTTTTCAATTCAAAACTGGATTTAGTTTTTTCTTTTATTAACGTCATTTGTATAAAAATTTAATATTTTCCAGACATGAGGCTAAATAAAATTGAAATTTGAAAGATATTTTAGGTTAAAAAGCAGAGAAAGACTTGTTCTAATTTGTTAATTTGTTTTTATTAAATAAGAAAAATTATTATAAAAAATAAAAAACTGAACAGAGAAACAATATACTTTGAATTCTACTATCATAACGAAACAGCACATTCAAAAAAATTTTATAAAGACCCCATGTATAACAGAGGCTGTTACGTTTTGGTCATTTCTTTTCTTTTTGGGAGCAACTGGTAATTCCACTCGGCTAGTTTCAGATGTCTGCTCATTGCAACAATATCTCACTGTTGGACTCGGGTCTGGAACAGGATTAATGAGAGATGAAATGTTGACTTGATTCCGCACGCGGAACCTATGCTCTCAATATCCTTGAGAGATCCAAATTCTGACAGAGTCACAAATTCGCAATCCCGCTTGAACCGCAACTATCTCAAAGAGTGAGATAAATTCGGTCTTTTGACAACATTAGTTTTGCTGCTTTTTTTATAATAATATCATAATCTCCCATGACAAAATGTTTTTTTTCTGATGGGCTTTCAAACCAAAAGCTTACAGGATTTAGAAATTTCGTTGGAACAAAAGTTTGATCTAGAATGTTGCAATCATCTTTATAGGTTTTTTAATATTTGTTTTATAATGGATATGTTATATATGGATATGTTATTTTTATATGTTTTATATGGATATCTCCATGAAATGTTTTGAAAAAAAATGGTGCGTACATAAGCGGAGTTTTTGAAAATTTTGACAATCATTTTGAAATTTTTCATGTAGCGGAAAGCAATTTTTAAAAGGATATGAGAAAGAATGGAAATCAGATGAAATGATTAGGTGCCTACGAGCGTGTTGGTAAAACTAAATTTTGATTGAGCTAAACTAAAGTTTATCAGCAAGTTGCTTTTACAAGATTTGCTCAGTATGGTTACAGACCATAACATATCTGATCTTTAATCTGAATAAATTTGATCTTAGTATACTTTAGGTGGAACATCTTTTAAGGTGAGGAACGGTGTGTATAAAAATTCGTTACACACAGCTCTTTGCGTTACCGAGAAATTTTTTACCTTTTCGAATGAAACCTCCTATGTTCCGTACATTTTAGTGATTGCCCGAAGATATCAGTCGCACATAGATACCAGTCACCTAAAACAAAACTATGTTCAACCCATTTGAATTTCAAGTTTTCGATAAATTGAGTGAGTTGCATTTAGGTGCTGAGAAAGACCGCGAGCTTTGCGATCAATTTGTTCATATTTCTAAGATGGATGCGAGTCTTGTTCGCATTACAGATAATTTTTATAAAAACGCAGGAATTTGTTTATGATTCAAGGATTTTAAGCGAATTCAAAGCACCGAGGATTAAAAAGGTCAAAAATGCCTTTAAACTACTACTGCAACCCATTCATTTCACAAGCCACTCAGAGTCATTGAAGAGAACAGTGACTTAAAAATCCGAAAATAAATGTGCTTCTTTTCACAAAAACTAATCAAGTTTTAAACTAATGTATTGTTTAACAAAGTTTTATTTAATGTGACAGAAGCAAAGCTTCAGCTTACACCACATTATTTGAAACAACCTCAGAACCATTCTCTTCATTTTGTTACTAAAAACATATAATTAAAACATTTTCAATTATTTTCCAACTTCTTAAAACTAAATTACAGAGTTTCGCGCAATAGAATTATCGAGATATAAGATTCAATACAAGTTTTCTCAAAAAACTAAAAAATTTTTGCTGTTCCTTGTCTCTTCGCCCGTTACAAATACCTATTTTTGATTACTATCTTTATTCTAATCCTTTTCTTGAAGTTTTTCATGAAAAAAAAACTCAGTGTACAGATAACTTGGTCAGATTTTAATAAATTTTAGCCACTTGTCTCTACTTAGATACTCAAATAGATTTAATTTAATTACGGATTTTTTATTCACTGTTTTCTTCAAAGACTATGAGTGGCTTGTGAAAGGAATGGGTTGCAGTAGTAGTTTAAATTCCCCTTTTGTTATCGGAAGGCAATTTTGACGTTTGTAATCCTCAGTGCTTTGAAGTCGCTTAAAATCCTTGAATCCTTAAAATTCCTGCGTTTTTATGGCATAATGCACTGGTAAGTTTAAAAAAATTAAAAACGGCCCTTGTTATACTTCTTTTACATTGTATAATAAGGTATTTGTCACTCCACAAACACACGAAACAAATTAAGTTTCTTAGCACACATGCTGTATGGCATAATGCACTGGTAAATTTAGAAAAAAAATCATAACGGACCTTGTTATACTTTTTCTACATTGTGCAATTTTTAACTGTTACCTAGCTCACGTGACTAGTTTTGCAGGGTTTTACTTTCTGCTAAATTTTAAAAGATTCAGACCTAAGTGTGTCATTTGTTGGAAAATTGAATGAAATATATATTAGCTCAAAGAAAGAAAACCAAGAGTTTGTTGCATAACCGTTCCATTATTTTAGATTACACCGAAAACACACCGAAAAGTCGGACACCAAAAATTTATAAGATATTTTTAGTAACTTACCTATCTACTTTTATCGACTTATTCCTTTTCATCATAACGCAGTCACAATGAGACACAGATCAAAATGAGAACAGTAATATAAAGACTGATTGCACATCATTGATTGATTTTAATGGCAACTGAGTACCCGAGGTTGACCTCAGAGCAAAGAAAACGCTTGTCAGACAAATCCATGCATCAAGTGTATGGAAAAACTGTTTCATAAAAATTTTGTACAATTTCGAAAAATGGTTGAAAAAAGATATTCAGAACAAATTTTCACGAAAACTATAAAAATTTTGCTGTTCCTTGTCTCTTCGCCTATTATAAATACCTATTTATGAGTACTATTTTTATTCTAATCCTATTTCTTGAAATTTTTTTATGAAAAAAAACTCAGTGTACAGATAACTTGGTCAGATTTCAATAAATTTTAGCCACTTGTCTTTACTTAGATACTCAAATAGATTTAATTCAATTACGCATTTTTTGATCACTGTTTTCTTCAAAGACTCTGAGTGGCTTGTGGAAGGAATGGGTTGCAGAAATAGTTTACATTCCCTTTTTGTTAACGGAAGGCAATTTTGACGTTTTTAATCCTCAGTGCTTTGAATTCGCTTAAAATCCTTGAACCATAAAAAAATTTCTGCGTTTTTATCAAAATTACTTGTAACACAAACAAGATTCTCATCAGTCTAAGAAAAGTAAACAAATAGATACTCAAATAGATTTTGTTTTGTTTTCAAAACACGAGCAACGTTTATTTTAATTAGAATAGGTTATTTGTCACTCCACAAACACACGAAACAAATTAAGTTTCTTAGCACACATGCTGTGTGCCATAATGCACTAGTAAGTTTAAAAAAATAATAATAACGGATCTTGTTATACTTGTTTTACATTGTATAAGAAGGTATTTGTCACTCCACAAACACACGAAACATATTAGGTTTCTTAGCACACATGCTGTATGGCATAATGCACTAATAAGTTTGGAAAAAAAATAATAACGGCCCTTGTTATACTTTTTCTACATTGTATAACAAGGTATTTGTCACTCCACAAACACACGAAACAAATTAAGTTTCTTAGCACACATGCTGTATGGCATAATGCACTGGTAACTTTAAAAAATTAATAATAACGGATCTTGTTATACTTGTTTTACATTGTATAACAAGGTATTTGTCACTCCACAAACACACGAAACAAATTAAGTTTCTTAGCACACATGCTGTATGGCATAATCCACTGGTAAGTTTAGAAAAAAATAATAACGGCCCGTGTTATACTTTTTCTACATTGTGCAATTTATAACTGCTACCTAGCTCACGTGACTAGTTTTGCAGGGTTTTGCTTTCTGCTAATATTTGAAACATTCAGACCTATGTGTTTCATTTTTTGGAAAGTTGAATGAATTATATGTTAGCTCAAAGAAAGAAAACCAAGAGTTTGTTGCATAACCGTTCCATTATTTTAGATTACACCGAAAACACACCGAAAATTCGGACACCAAAAAATTTACTAGTTTTTTTTGTAACTTACCTATCTACTTTTATCGACTTAATCCTTTTCATTATAACGCAGTCACAATGAGACACAGATCAAAATGAGAACTTTAATATAAAGATTGATTGCACCTCATTGATTGATTTTAATGGCAACCTAGTACCCGGGGTTGACCTCAGTGCACAGAAAACGCTTATCGTACAATTCCATGCATCAAGTGTATGGAAAAAAAGTTTCATACAATTTTTGTACAATTTCGAAAAATGGTTGAAAAAAGATATACGCTAAATTCTGCGACTGTTTGATTCTGATAAACAGCTTATTCAGTCTGTTGTTGAAAAAACCGAGGTTTTTGGTTTTTTGAAAGAAAAATGCTTATCTTACATCCCATTTATGGAAATTGTATGACCATCACTTTTTCGATGGCGACACGAACAATTTTCCGAGTGATTTTGAAATTGCCCAATTTTTTTTTGTTCAATCGGAAATCGAATTTTCTGCTAAGACAAATTTTTTCCAAAAAAAGTGCGAGCAAAAAACAAACTTTTGTGTGCATAACGTAGTCCTGGATACACTAAATTAGGAATTCTTTTTCCCTTTTGCATAATAATATATTTTTTTCAAAAAACGCTATTATTTCTATTTCCTTTGTATGGCTTGCTTATGATCAATGTCTGATAATTTAAAAATTCAAATTTTAAAATACATCAATATTGAAAAGTTTTGCCAAAGTTTGAAAGTTCGTTACTTTCGCTATATATTTGTGAAAGTCAGGTCTAAGACTGTTCAGGTCATTTCCTATGCGTTAAAAATGCAAGACCGTCTAACCTTTGTTGCTTTGAAAAAACCAAGGTCATTGTCACTTGCGTTCGGTTATGTATACAACCCAAAATTTAATTCAAGAATTTAATTTAGAAAGAAAAAAGTCAAAATTTTGGTTTATGGAAAAAAAATGTATCATAATTTTTCTGCACCTTTGCAATTGTATGAAATTGTATAGTAAGAAATTTTTCATATATGGAAATTGTATGACGAGAAGTTTTGGTCAAGCCGAGTAGGTTTTTCTCCCACGTATAGCTGTCATATTGATCTGTGTCTTTGTGTTCCCATTACACAGCTCAAATTGGTCCGAAGGGTTTCACCAACTTAGAGAGTTGTTTTAGAAACTTTTTTCCTGTTTTTTTTTAGTTTGATCAGAGCAACATCAGTCGGTTCATCCTTGAAAAAATGCCGATGTGTGGAAAAAGATGTATATTTCTCACACCGACATACTTTCAGGAATGAATCAAATGATGTTGCTGCAATGAGCTGCATAATTCCATCATATAACTAGAACACACGTATCCGTCTGGCTGATTGGAACTTAGTCGCTACGACAAAAATTTATATTCTTTCAGTCTTTTTTTAGAAATTATTTTACACTCAGAAGCTACATATTTACGAACAATATTATCCACTCCGGTGCAGTATTAAGCTTATCGGCCCCTCGTCAAGAAAAACTTGCCATTTTCAAATTCAAATACTTTGAAGGTTTCTATTAAACCCCGGGCTACAAACAAATCGGGTAAATGTAAATGTTTTCGGGTAAATGTGAATTTGTTGACTATTTTACAGGTAGTTTTTAGACAAAAAATCAGTTTTTTTTCCTCCAAGTTCTTTAGCAGCCAAAAAACTAGCCTGCCTTAGTTTTGGAAGGGATAAAACACCCAATTAAACATCGGTATGCCAATGTTGATAGTGTTATGAGGTCAATTTCAATTTTCACCCATTTTTTTTTAAAAAGCGAGTTGAGCGGGACACTCCTCATGCATCTGCTTTTGTCTGACCTAGCCTGCCTTAGTTTTGGAAGGGATAAAACACCCAATTAAACATCGGTATACCAATATTGATAGTGTTATGAGGTCAATTTCAATTTTCACCCATTTTTTTTTAAAAAGCGAGTTGAGCGGGACACTCCTCATGCATCTGCTTTTGTCTGACCTGAATGAACGTCTGTGTTACAAATTTATATCAAAATGAATTGAATTTGTCATTCCGAACTTCAAACCAAAAAAAAATCAATTGAAGATAGTTAGTTATTTATTTATTATATGGCTACTGTTTTCCTTATTTTGGGTAAGTTTCTAACTCAAAACAAAATTTGTTCATCAATTTTTTTGCAAATCATGAGAGAACAAATTAACTGGTTGGAGAAGCCAAAGTAGGCCATACACAGCTTATATTTTTAACAAAACCTCTCGTAAACATTTAAATTCAAAATAGCCAATGCCAACACTCGATGATATGAAAAGCTTCCGTAACAAATTGAAAAACACGAATTTTGTCAAACTTACCAACAAAATCCCTGCAAAAAAACCCAGAATGTTCTCTGAAAATTAAAAATGCTCAGCTGCTCATTTCTTTTTCCCTCCTACTCGTCTCATCTCCTTGAGGAGCATTGGAAATCAACAACGCATTCCAATAACTTCTGTCCTTGGTGAGATGTTTTGCGACGCCGCGTTGCCTTCTTTAGTCGGTCAGTTCCTCCTTAAGGCTCCTTTTACCGTCATTTTTCACCGCCTATGTTGCCGTCATGAACCTCGTGGGTTTCAGCCAGGCGCCTGCCTCTACTTTGCTTCACTGAAGTTCTCCGTAGAGTTTGACCAAGTCACTGTTTTTCCTTAATTTTTTTTGAGATTCAGTGGTTCTCATTACTGCGCTTCCGAGCTCTTTGTTTTTGATTTTTCTAACCAGCAGATCCCAAATGTTTCGCAAAGCTCTGATGAAGTTCTATCAATCTTTCAGTGATCACTCATCATTTATGTTTTGTTTCCTGATCAGTGTTAAAACATATCTTTTTTCGTCTTCTCTCTTTGTAGATGTTGTGCTGAAGTTCTTTATTTTTTGTTCAAAATAGCAATTAAAATCGCCGCATATTTCGAGTCTTTCCTTCATTTTAGTTATTATAGTTAACTGAAGTCCTGGGTTGTCATCTGCGTATGAGTGATGTGTAACGCACTCGACTACCAACTTGAAATTTATCGCAGGTCTGAGATTAAAATGAGCTTATAACCGTATCTCGTAAGGTCACGTAAGAAGCTGTAAGAAAAACTACTGTGCATCAATTAGAATTCTGAGAGTAACAGTCTGATCTGCGCTTGTTCAACATTTTTTGTGATTGTTCTGAAGCTGATCTTCCCACACGCCATAAAAAGTACAAACAAGATACTTCCCATCTGGAAAATCAATAAATACACCAAAGAGCATTATTCAATTCACATTGGACGAATTTTTGAACCGAATTTTTCAATATATTTCAAGCTTACGCGTTAATAGTATGAAATAAACCACGCGTCATTTTTCTCAAATTGGCAATCTTTAAACCCCATAACTTTACAAAAAAATTATCACAGGTGACACATTTATTTTGAATTTTTGTATTTGAGCTCAGAACAAATATACCTTTCAGAGATTTTTAAAAAGCCCACCAAAAAAAGCTAATTAAAAAATCAAAATTGTTCTAGAGGAAAAAAACCCACCCCGAGCTCAAATAGTCCGTCATTTTTATCGAAAAACAAAAAATATTCATTTCAAAATGAACTGTCGTTCCGCGTATATCATAATCGATTGAAAATACGAGCTTATAAAGTCTAAATTACTTTTGTTGCTTTGAAAGTTGTATTAGCATTATAAATCATTCAAATTGATTGTTTTCAAAATTTGTTGAAACTGTCTATAAAATGACTTTATAATCGATCAATCATTACCCATAGGACCTTCGGTGCGTAAAGTATTAGTTTTCGTTATCATCCGAGTATTAGTTTTGATAATAGCATAGCCTACCCCGCTCTTGTTTTGATTTCACAAATGAAATGTGTAAGTTTCACAAATGAAGCTAATAAAAAAAACAATTGGTCATACAATTTCATATCATGAAAAGTTCATGACTAGCATTTTTTTAAAAACCTTTTTTTCTTCATCAACTAAAAAACTATAAACTAAATTTGAAAATGCTCAAAACTGCTAACCTACATATAAGCGTATTAAAATTGATTTTGGAACAAAAGCATCCACAAAAACTGATGAAATACTAGTTTTACCACAAGGAAATTGTATGAATAACGATTATTTTGTGAACCGGGTTTGTTGTTCCGACTTTCGATACGAAAGTAACGGAATATTTGTGCTCGGGGTGGGTTTTTTTTTCTTCAGACAAAATTTCTAAAACTAGTAGTTTTGCTCTGGTTTGCCTCTTTTTTTTTTCATTAAAAAGTTAGCAGGAGCTATAGTATTTTACTGAATCAAACTTGCTTAAGATTTATAATACAAAATTGTTTGATCGCTGCAGTTTGGATCCTATTTTTTTCTCAGGTAAATTTCATGCAGCGTTTTTTTTTTGTAAACTTAAGGAAAATCAGAACGTCAGTACTAGATTTTATTGCGTTTTTTACTTATATTCCAGTAGGGAAACTCTATTGAAAGGCCTGCTATAGAAAAATTTTCAGATAATAACCATTAAATTTTCTCTTTTTTCCTTCGTCAATTTTTTCGTTAAGCACACCTAAATATTTATTTTAACTTTTTGATATTGCTAAATTTTTGAATCATTTAAATGGCTCCAATTCTCTCTCAATTGTTCTTTTTTGAGATTTTTCCGATAATAATCAAGGTTATAAAGGGACTTTACGAGTGTTTTTCAAAAAACTGATAATTATTGATCAAAAAACTGTTTTTTTTTTGCTGATAGCGTTCAAAATAGCTACTCAATTAGGGAATTTTATCTGCTAAAATTAAATGTACACAAACTATAAAGTACTATTCAGATGTTTGAGGCTTACCACTAACTTTATCTCTGCCAGCAAATTGTTCGTTCATTTGATACTATTTCCAATGTAAGATCCCAGGTTGGGCCTAAATTTTATGTAAGGTGGGTTCAATACCGAGAAACTATATGAAACAGACAGCAGGGATTATTTTGAGACTTAAGGTTTTTTGAAAAAGTCAATAGTTTATGTTGTAGAAGCAAAAGAGAGATTATGATTAGTTAAGAAGAAATTTTAATTCAATTATAAATAGCTTGTATTTAGATACTACCATAATCGTTTCAGTTTTAGTACAGATGGAAAAAGCAGAAGTTCTGTGGAATTAGAGAAAAAGTGTGTAGTTTTACCAAAATTGTATGAGTTCTGTCAAACATAAGTAAAGTTTTTGAAAAGTTTCTCTGAAAATTCTTCCAACTATAAGCCTTTGACAATAAAAAGACGATAATTGTGATGGAAGTTCGGATAATTTGGAAGTTGAAGTCAATTTAGCAAGAAAGTTAACTTTCCCAGAAATTGTAATGATTTTAATCATTGACCAAAAACAAAACCGTTGAAAACTCAAATCGTGAATTTTTTTTAATGTATATTCAATGATAAAATGAATTGATTTTTTAAACTAAATTTACAGTTACCTCAACAAAAAAACCTATTACAGATAGATATGAAAAGTGTAAAACTGAGAATTCTCTATGAGTTTTATATGAATAAAGTCTTCTTATAATAATTAACTATGGTTGTTTTCAACATTTTTCCGAGAAAGAGGTTTTTGTAACGTTTAAGCTAGTTTTCAGCTTGTCTTCAGCCATTATGAGCTTTGATTTACATAATAAGTACACCTTCTAGAACACAAATTTGTTCAAGCTCAAATGAGATCAAATCTTAACGTGTTTCCAAATTATGATGGAAAAATGAAGAAAAACTCAATTTTAAATGGAAAAGTCTGTGTATTTGTCCCAACAAGATACCATTTAATATACAATTCGGTTTTAAGTATATACAATACTTTCAATATTCATTGATTTTTCTTACCATTTTTCAACCATGATTTTCTAACATTATATCATAAAACATTAAACAATTTATACCATCTCTTAATAAATGGAAAATTTTCTGCCAATCTCAAAACGTGAACAAATTTTTACCCTATCTTAACACACCGGAAACTCGGACACCAAAAAAACTTTTCAAGTTTTTTTTTGTAGCTTACCTATCTACTTTTATTTATTTACTCCTTTTAAATATAACGTTGACAAAATAAGACACAAATCAAAAAGAGAACTTTGATATAAAGATTGCACATCATTGATTGATTTTAATGGCAAATGAGTACCCGGGCTTGACCTCAGTACACAGAAAACGCTTATCATACAATTCCATACATCAAGTGTATGGAAAATTGAATGTCATAAAATATTTGTATAATTTCGAAAAATGGTTGAAAAAAGATTTAAGCTAATTTCTGCGGCTGTTTGATTCTGATAAACAGCTTATTCAGTCTGGTGATGAAAAACCGAGTTTTTTTTTGAAAAAAAAATGCTTATAATACAATTCCCAAATATGGGAATTGTATGACCAGCACTTTTTTGATGGCGACACAAAAGTTCGATCGGAAACGAATTGTGTGCTCAAATACCCTTTTTCCAAAAAAACATTGCAAGCAAATAATAAAATTTTGTGCGCATAACGTAGTCCTGGATACACTAATTTTGGATTTTTTTCCTTTTTGCATAATATCTTTTTTCAAAAAAGATGAAAACTTGTATTTTCTTTGTATGGCTTGTTATGTAAGCCTTGATCAATGTCTGATAATTTGAAAAATCAAATTTTAAAAATCATCATCGTTGAAAAGTTTTGCCAAAATTTAAAAGTTCGTAATTTTTTAAATATATTTGTGAAAGTCAGCTCTAAGACTGTTCAGGCCGTTTGCTATACGTTGTAACTGCAAGACCGTCTAACCTTTTTTTGCTTTGAAAAAACCGAGGTCATTGTCACTTGCTTTCGGTTATGAATACAACCCAAAAGGTTATGAATACAAACCCCAGAAGTTTTGGTCAAGCCGGGTAGGTTTTTCTCCCACGTTTAGCTGTCATATTGATCTGTGTCTTTGTGTTCCCGTTAAACAGCTGAAATTGGTCCGAAGGATTTCACCAACTTAGAGAGATTTTTTTTCCTGTTTTTTTTTAGTTTGATCAGAGCAACACATCAGTTACAATGAACTGCATAATTCCATCATAATCTGTCTGGCTGATTGGAACTTAGACCCTACGACAAAAAATGATATTCTTTCAGCCTTTTTTAAAAAAATATTTTACACTCAGAAGCTACATATTTACGAACAATCTTATCCACTCCGGTGCACTATTAACCTTATCGGCCCTCGTCAAGAAAAATGTGTTATTTTCAAATTCAAATACTTTGAAGGTTTCTATTAAACCGCGGGCTACAAACAAATCGGGTAAAAGTAAATGTTTTCGGGTAAATACAAATTTTCCTTTTTGTAAGTCTGACCGGACTCATCTTCAACAATAAAACAGTACTGATATATTGAGGTTTTAGCATGTACATTTTGATAGTTTTTTGTGAAAAAACACCATTTTGGTAGATTTGAAAATCTAAAGTGTTTAAAACGACTTGTTGACTATTTTACAGGTAGTTTTTAGACAAAAAAGCAAGTCAATTTTTGATTAAAAAAACATTTAAAACAATTTGTTAATTCCCCTTTCAGATTTACTTACACAAGGTATGCCAAATCTATATTGATAGCGATTCTCTGGTATGCGGGATTTTATCTATTAAAAAATAAACCGCCCATCATTTTTTACAACTACAGGTACACTGAAGTGATTTGCTTGAAAAACTGTTTTTTCCTCCAAGTTCTTTAGCAGCCAAAAAACTAGCTGCCTTAGTTTTGGAAGGGATAAAACACCCAATTAAACATCGGTATGCTGTTTGTGTCGCCGTTTGCATTTTTTAAAAATTTCTTTGAAGATCACCGCCATTTGACCAATATTGATAGTGTTATGAGTTCAATTTCATTTTCACCCATTTTTTTTTAAAAAAGCGAGTTGAGCGGGACACTCCTCATGCATCTGCTTTTGCCTGACCTGAATGAACGTCTGTGTTACAAATGTATATCAAAATGAATTGAATTTGTCATTCCGAACTTCAAACCAAAAAAAATTCGGCTCCCTTTCAAAATACCGAGTTTTATGTTTGTTTTACGTGTTATTACGGCTAAATATGTGATGTTACGCTGTAAAGTATGAAGAATAAATTTGTTCACAGTTGTCGATGTGTTCACCACGCCAAATTTCAGTGCATTATGACAACGTTAATTTAGCTTTTCAAAATTGAATTTGAAAGGGGGGGGGGAACTGGAAAAGAGCCAAAAATTCAGTTGAAAAAACTTAGATACTTATTTATTATATGGCTACTGTTTGCCTTATTTTGGGTACGTTTCTAACTTATAACAAAATTTGTTCATCATTTTTTTTTGCAAATGATGAGAGAACAAATTAGCTGGTCAGAGAAGCCAAAGTAGGCCAAACACAGGTTATATTTTTAACAAAACCTCTCGTAAACCTTTAAATTCAAAATAGCCATTAAGATGATATGAAAAGCTTCCGTGACAAATTGAAAAACACGAATTTTGTCTAAATTCCGCAAAAAAGTCACGGAATATTCTCTGCAATTTAAAAAATGTTCAGCTGCTCATTTCTCTCTGCCTCTATTTCTGTCATCTCATTGAGGAGCATCCCGTACCGAATGGAAGCTGTTTTTCTAGATAGAAGTTTTATGTAGATTATCTAGCCTAGTTTTCTCGTATTTTCTTTGCAGAAGTGATCTATTTCTTTTCTAGTTTAGAAACAAAGTTTCTAGAAAGAAATAACCAGAAATCAGTTAACTGCTCAACCGATAAACTTGCTTCGAGTATACACAATAGCAGTAAAAATACAATGCAAACTTACACTTCTTATAACATTGTTATTGTCCTAAAACTTGTGAAATCCATCAAGGGCTGTAGCCTAGTGGATAGAGCAAGTGTAAAGCAATCATAAGGGCGAGGGTTCGAGACCCCCTAGGAGAATTTTTTCTAGCTAGAAATAGCCTAGATTTAGCTAATTTCTGATCAGAATTAGGATAAGAAATAAAGTACTTAAAGAAACTCCATGCTTTATTTAAACATTTCAAAAAGAATTTCTGACCAGAAATTAGGTTAGATACAAAATATTTCAGGTCAGAAATAAAGAATTTTCTCGGTACGGGATTGTGAATCAACTACGCATTCTAATAAGTTCTGTCCTTGGTGAGACGTTTTGCGACGCTGCGTTGCCTTCTTTAGTCCGTCAGTTCCTCCTTTAGGCTCCTTTTAACGTCATTTTTCACCGCCTATGAAGTTTTATCGTTCTTTCAGTGATCACTCATCATTTATGGGAGGAGTGCACTGCGCATGATTTTACTTTGATTTTTTTAAGTTTGGTTTCCTGATCAATGTAAAAACATATATTTTTTACGTCTTCTCTCTTTGAAGATGTTGTGCTGCGGTTCATTAATTTTTTGTTCAAAATAGCAATCGAAATTACCGCATATTTCGAGTCTTTTAGTTATTATTTTAGTTATTATATTTTAGTTATTATAGTCAACTGAAGTGCTGGCTACTTATACTAACCCAGGTTGGCACCTACGTATGATTTATGCCCGCAACGGAGTTCCATGGATGATAATCGATTATATTGGATTTTTGTTGACAATCTCAATAAAACTACAAAAATAATCGATTATAATTGATTAAAAATGGATTATAATGATACTATTTTTCTAAGCAATAAAATCCCAAAATAATCGATTATAATGGATTATAATCGATTATTTTTTAAAGAGAATAAATTTTGTTTTTAAAGCAAAATAATCCATTTTTAATCGATTATAATCGATTATAATTGCGAATTCTTCTTTTAAATTTTCAGGAAAACTGTAACGCACTCGACTACCAACTAGAAATCTATCGCAGGTCTGAGATGAATACGAGCTTTATAACCGTATCTCGTAAGGCCATGCAAGACGCTGTAAGAAAAACTACTGTGCATCAATTAGAATTCTGAGAGTAAGTCTGATCTGCTTTTGTTCAACATTTTTTTTGTGATTGTTCTAAAGCTGATAATCCCACACGCCATAAAAAGTAAAAAGGAAAAACTTCCCATCTAGAAAATCAAAAAATACACCAAAGAGAAATATTCAATTCACATTGGACGAATTTTTGAACCAATTTTTTCAATATACTTCAAGCTTGCGCGTTAATAGTATGAAATAAATCACGCGTCATTTTTCCCAAATTGGCATCTTTAAACCCCATAACTTAAGAAAAACATTATCACAGGTGAAACATTTGTTTTGAATTTTTGTATTTGAGCTCAGAACAAATATACTTTTCAGAGATTTTTAAAAAGCCCACCAAAAAGGGCTAATTATAAAGTCAAAATTGTTCTAGAGAAAAAAAACCCACCCCGAGTTCAAATAGTCCGTCATTTTTATCGAAAAACAATAAATGCGTATGTTCGCTCGCGTATGTTATAATCGATTGAAAATACGAGATTATAAGTCTAAATGATTTTTGTTGCTTTGAAAGTTGTAATAGCATTATAAATCATTCAAATTGATTGTTTTCGAAATTTGTTGAAACTGTCTATAAAATGACTTTATAATCGATCAATCATTACCCATAGGACCTTCGGTGCGTAAAGTATTAGTTTTCGTTATCATCCGAGTATTAGCTTTGATAATAGCATAGCCTTCCCCGCTCTTGTTTTGATTTAATCATATAAGTTTCACAAATGAAGCTAATAAAAAAAACAATTGGTCATACAATTTCATATCATGAAAGGTTCATGACTAGCATTTTTTTAAAAACCTTTTTTTCTTCATCAACTAAAAAAAAATTATAATCCAAATTTGAAAATTCTCAAATCTGATAAACTACATATAAGCGTAATAAAATTGATTTTGGAACAAAAGCATCCACAAAAATTGATGAAACATTTTTTGTTTAAAAAATCCGTAGAGTTAGCAGATAATTTTCTGGCCGCGTGAAATGCTAGTTTTACCACAAGAAAATTGAATGAATAACGATTCTTTTGTGAACCGGGTTTGTTGTTCCGACTTTCGATACGAAAGTAACGGAATATTTGTGCTCGGGGTGGGTTTTTTTTTCTTCAGACAAATTTCGACTTTTTAACTAGCCATTTTTGACGGAACTTTTTTATATTATTCGAAAAGTATTGTTGACCTGAGCTCAAATTTGAAAAAATATTTCACCTGTGATCATTTTTTTGTAAAGTTACGGGGGTTAAAGGATTGCTATTTTGGTCAATTTGGGACAATTAACGCGCGATATATTTCGCGCTATTAACGCGTAAGCGGAGAGTTAATCCGCTAGAAATTGTTCCAAATTGGTTAAAAGAAGCTTGTTTGCCATAATTGGTTTGTTACAAGGAGCAAAATCTGTCCTGTTGTACTTTATATGGCGTGCGGGGGGTTGGTTTTCATAAAAAAATTTAAAATTTTAGAATTTTTTTTTTCATTTTGTTTTATTTCATTGAATTTTTTAATATTATTACTGCTCCATAATTCTTCAAGGGCAGTCGGAACATTCAGGCCTTCGCCCTGATACGAGCAGTCTTGTTGTTCCGACTTTCGATACGAAAGTAACGGAATATTTGTTGCTCCGGGTGGGTTTTTTTTTCTTCAGACAAATTTCGACTTTTTAACTAGCCTTTTCTGACGGACTTTTTTAAATATCATTCGAAAGCTATTGTTGTCCTGAGCCTAAATTTGAAAAAATATTTTACTTGTGATCACTTTTCGTAAAGTTATGAGGGTTTAAAGATTGCCATTTTGACCAATTTGGGACAATTAACGCGCGATATAATTCGCGCTATTAACGTGTAAGCGGAGATTTAATCCGTCTTAGAAATCGTTCCAAATTGTTTAAAAGAAGCTTATTTGCCATGTTTGATTTGTTACAAGAAGCGAAATCTATTGTTTTGTACTTTATATGGCGTGTGGGGGGATGATTTTCATTTAAAAAAATTTCCACATTTTAGAAAAAAAAATTTTCATTTTATTTTATTTCATTTTTTTTTGTGTTTTTTATGTTATTACTGCTCCATAAACGTTAAGAGGCAGTCGGAACTTTCAGGGCTTCGCCCTGATACGAGCAGTCTTGTTATCTTTTCAAGGCTATAATTGCCTTGAGAATTTCACGCTTAATGATTGGATGGTAAAAATAAACTAATGGGCGGTTGGGGTTGAAGTTGAAGATACTAATCGCAGAAGAGGGTTCGATCCATGACTTCCCCGTTAACTAACTTGTCTCCAATAATCACAGAAACCCTCAATTGTTTTCTGTGAACTCTGACCGACTTTTTGTTAATTCTTTCTTTTTGACCACACGGAGAATTTTTGCTGAGAAAAGTGAAAATTCCTATCATAATTCTTTCCCAAGCAGCTTCCTCCGCTTCATTAGCTATAATTAATGTATTTCTTTAAATTTTTCTCATTCGTTGAGAAATAAATAATTTATTTGGTTTCAATTTATTTTTTTCTCACTCCTAGGAAAGAATAAATATCTATGATATCTGCGGTCTAAAAAAATTTTCCGAAAAGCTATCTCAAATCAGATATGCATAGCGAAAAAAAAAATAAGCATCAAAGAGTTAGGTTTAAATTTGAACGTCAATTTCTTGTTTTTAGCTATTAATTTAGTACATTTTGTGTCAACGTTTGTAAATCAAGAAAAAACGAAGTTGAAAAGAGCAATTGTCAATGGGTACGATGCTCCTGAGCGACCGTTTTTCGTCAGCTATTTTATAGCGAAGAGGAATGAGAATGACAGTTCAATATTGATTTGGCACTCCAGGCCATGTGGTGGTGTGCTAGTTCGACCAGAGTGGATTTTGACGGCTGCTCATTGCTTGCACGATTATGGTAGGCTCCTTTTATTGCTCCGACTTTCGAAGAAAACGGAATATTTATGCTCTGTGTTTTTTTTATTCAGTCAATTTTCACCGATCGAGATAATAATTTTCAACAAAAGTTTTTGTACCCCATTGAAGATATCAACTTCTTGAGTTCAAATGTAAAATGACATTTTACCTCCGATCATTTTTTAAAAAGTTCTGTGGCTTTGAAAATTGCCAAATTTTCCATGTTTTGGACTGCTAATCCAGTTCAGAAGCAGCTTTGAAGGGTTTATTGTTTATTCATAATGCTAGCAGCGTAAGGCGATTTATTTATGCGTGGCGAGTTATCCCGCACAAAAAATTGTTCCAAATTGAATTTAGGCTAGCTATTTGTTCGTTTTAGTTTTGTACGACTCAAAATTGTACACTTTGATTTTGTACAAAATGTATGGGTTTTCAATGTTTTCTTTTCCCAAAAACTTTTCGATATGAATAAGGGTTATTTGGAACATTCAGGGCTTTGCACTGATATCCGAACAATCTTGTTGCCATTAAAATTTCCTTTTGTTGCTCTTTCATTATAGATTTTGGTCATGTTGGATTTCAATCATATTCTTTTTCTGTCTTATATTCTGAGTTTGGTCAATTTCTAGACGAGTTTCAGTAAATTGTATCAAAAGTTTTACTTCGACCGAAAGAAAATAATCTCATTTACAATCCATGAAATAGTGAAATTGATATCAGGTTTTTTTGGTTCTTCGAATGTCATTTTTCACCATCTTCACCATTTTTCACAATCTATTTCAGTTTCTCGAGTAAAACTATTTTAAAAACTGTTTTTGTGATGCAAAATTTTTACAGCGAAAGAATTGAGAATTCAGAATATTCAACGAAACTCGGTGATTATATTTAACCTGTGATCATTTTTTTGTAAAGTTATGGGGGTTTAGATATTGCCATTTTGACCAACTTGGGAAAGATAACACGCGATATATTTCGCGCTAATTGACGCATATGCGGAGGTTTAATCCTTCTTAGAAATCGTTCCCAATTGCTTGAAAGAAGTTTATTCGCCAATATCGATTTGTTACAAAAAGCAATCTATCATTTTGTACTCTATATGGCGTGTGGGGTATAATTTTTGCAAAAACCTTCATATTTTATTTAAAATTTTTGATTTTTAACCCAATACATTGAATTGTTCTTGTTGTTACTGCTCCATAGACCTTGAAATGCAGTAGGAACACCCAGGGCTTGGTCCTGATACCAGCAGTTTTGTTTTGTAGGCATTCAATCGAATAGCTTTCAGCTAATACTCAGCTTTTTCTGAACTGGATTAGATTAGCATTCAATATAACTTTACCACATCAAACGCCAACCAAAGTAACCTGAGAAAACTGGAGAAAACCGAGGTTTCAATTTTGTTTCATATGATTGACTGCATTATTGGTCAAATGCGGGAATCAAAGTTTCTTTTTCTTATTTTTTTTTCAAGCATTTTATGAAAATTCTCTAAAAAAAGTTGAAAGAAAAATTCCAATCAAATTGGTTTAACTTTTTTTCGAGTTTTTATTTTGAAGGCAAAGCTTTTCATCTTTGTCAGAAAAGTTTCGCGATTGATTCGGTTGGAGAAGAGACTCATGGAAAGTACTAAACTGTTAAGTTTGTAGTACTGTTTTATCAGTTGGCACTCAAGAACGTCATTTATAAGTTCACTACATCACATGAAAACGTTACGCGCATCCCGTTTCAATAGTTAAAAATCGATAATTTAAATACTTCAAAACGCGACTTTCTAAAATTCATTAGAAAGTTTTTGGAAGCTAGAAAAATCAATGAATTTCTTTTTTGTTTAACAATTTATAATCAATTAATTCAAAATTATGGCTTATATTTCCCTTTTTTTCATACCAATTGTAGAACAACCGAATATAAATGATAAATTTCATCGCGTTTTCATATTTTTTTGCTAAAAATATGAATAGTTTAAGCTGGTTATAATGATTATGGTCCGTTTAATTAGCCCATTTTGACTCCGCCTTGCATCTAAATAGCTTTTAAATTATTATATATTTTTCAAGACGTTGGCTATGTTAGATTTTAAAAATACATTTTACGTTAAAATCATCAAAAAATTTTGGCTAAAGTTTTTTCATTTTATGTAGTAAAATTACAGTTTTTCTTCAATTTATCTCCTTTGATCGTTTATGGGAAATTTTGTGAGTGTGTAGTTAAATTTATTAATTTTTCAACAAACAATTTAGGTTGAAAAGCTCAAATAAGTGTGCTGTTGTTTGTTTGTTGTTTGTGGTTATGCCGAAGGGAGCTCTTAAAGGCATCACTTCGCCAGCACCGTAGTTCCGTTTGGATCTTGAGATAGAATGGCTAGTCCCACGTCAGTTGTACCAAAAATTTCTTGTCTTGCCGCTATTGTTCCAGGACATTCCAGTAACCAGTGTTCTAGCGTTTCCGGAGCACAGCATGGAGATGCAACTCGCACTGAGGCTCCGACTTCCCCCGCTCTTCGACGAAAGACCCACCAGCGCGACGGGCGTATGTCACGCCTGCATTGGCTCGATCCGCAATCACCAGCGCAGCCGCTCCTGTATTGAAAACGGCTGCATGGCCCGCGGCCATCTGAAACGGGCATGCAGCAGCCTCAGCCGCTTTAGAAGACTGGAGCATCCCCACCCGCAGCGTCTTCTCTCTTCCCCCCACGAAAACGATCGCCGGTAGAGCCGTCTCTACCCTCTCCCAGTTCCAGGATAGTCAAACCAGCGACAAGCGAACGTGCAAGGAGTGCAAGAAGACCATTGCCAGGAACGCTACAGGAGTCGGCTGCCCCCACTGCGACAGCACTCTCCACAATGTTTGTGTCGTTAGACAAGGTTTCACTCGTGACCAGGTGGAACTCTTCGCGACGGGCGAAGACTGGAGCTGCGGCAAATGCTCTGTCTCCCAGCAGCACCCGAACCCAGAGTACATGGTGGAGCGTTCTGAAGGGAAGACTGCCACCAGCAATGACTCACTGCGGATCCTGCAAAAGAACGCCGACAGCATCAAACTGAAGGTCGACGAACTGTTCCAGAGAATGAAGGAACTCGACATCGAAATTGCCCTCGTTCAGGAGAGCAAATTGCGAGAGAAGGACAAGACCCCTAGCATCAAGGTGTACATTTCTGTGAGAGCGGACCGATAGAGAGAACGGAGTGGAGCGTAGGAGAATGCCTCGGGTCAGACCACCTCCCCATGCTCATTAGCATCCGCTGCACTGTGAGCACCTTCCAGCAGACGCCGCAGCAAGCACGCTGGAAAACGAAGTAAGTGAACTGGGCCGACTTCACCGCAGTCGTAGAAGAAGATGCAAAGAACTGGATCAAGGAGCAATCAGTCCACACGAGGGCAAGACGCTTCACGGAGTCCCTCATCAAGGCCGGTACCTCGCACGTAGGCAAGACTAAACCTGACAAGCACAAGAAAGTCGGGATATCAGCCACCGTCCGAGCTCTGGTTAAGAAGAGAAACCAACTGCGAAAACAGGTCCGCACCCACCGCGCAGAATGGGTGCAAATCTGTGGCGAAGTGGCTATAGCCGTGGAAGAAGAAACGGAAGAGAAATGGTTGGAGTTCGTGGAGTCGCTCGAGTCCTCAAGCGACTACATGGAGAGTGATTAGCTTGCTCAGCGGCCGTCCCGACTCCTGCTCCCCCAACGAAGCGATCAGAAGAGGTGACACTATCATCGTCTCCAATCACGCTAAAGCTGACGCCTTCGCTGCCCACTACGCGAATATCAGCAAACTGGAGTTCACCAAACCCGAACGCGACTGCATCAGAGAAGCGAAGAGATGGATGCAAGCCTCTACTGCGGACGATTGCACCGTAGCCAACTTCAACCTGGATGACCTGAACCGCGCCATCAAAAAGATGAGAAGCCCTCGGGCCTGCCGACAAAGAGGAATTGCTGTCCATCTTCAACCAGTGCTTCAACGAGACCGAAGTACCACAACCCTGGAGGAACGCCACCATCATCCCTTTGCTCAAGACGGGAAAACCTGCTAGCGACATTGAGTCTTTCCGCCCTGTCAGTCTGACCTCTTGTACGGTCAAGAACCTGGAACATATGATAGTGCATAGACTCTACCATTTCGCTGAAGCCCATGGCCTCACCTTCCAAACCCCAGCAGGTTTCAAGAAGAACATAAGCTGTGAAAACCAATCTCTCAGAATGACCCAAGACATTAGTGATGGCTTTCAAGACCGCAGGCCGAAGAGGACGGTCATGGCGCTCCTCGACCTGCCTAGAGCGTACGAACGCGTGTGAAAGAAACCTGCTCCTGTCCCTGGTAGACGGCGGAGTTCCGTTGAAGATTGTGCGCTGGATCGACGCTTTTGAAGATTGACGCTTTTCTGAGGATCAGACAGTTCAAGGTTCTTCTCAACGGGAGCCTCAGCAGAACGAGATGGCTCATCCACGGTGTGCCTCAAGGAGCCGTTTCCTCTCCCCTCCTTTTCCTGTTCTATATCAACACCATTACCGACAACCTCCCCGTCGAAGCAGAAACTCGATTTTTGCAGACGACCTCACCATCTGGGCTAGCAACAACCAGAAGTTAGAAGCGAGCAACAGCTTTCAACAAGCGGTCAGAACTATTGAAGAGTGGTGCAGAAAGAAGAAGATGATCCTGAGAGATAAGAGCATTGTGACGTTCTTCTCGAGTGGCTCTGGCGACGCGATGTGGATACCGAGAGTCACCATGAACGGCCTCACTCTCAAGTTTGACCCAGCCCCGAAACTCGTCGGGGTCTACATGAGCAGAACCCTTTCTTTCCAGTCTCACGTCGACAAAGTGGTAGTGGAGATCCAGAAGAGAAAAAGCATACTCGCCTGCCTCAGCACTTCACAGTGGGGCCTGAAGAAGAAACCCCTTCGCAAGATCTTTCTGGCGACACAGCGTAGCGTGCTATACTACGCGGCTCCTGCCTGGCAGTCGTGGCTGGCCAACACACAGCTCGATAGACTTGACCAAACCCAGAACCATGCCCTACGCCGCATTACTGGACAGACAGCCTGCTGTCCCCTGGAAGCCCTCCGCCTCGAGTTCGGTGTCCAGAACTACACGACCACTTCGAAACGACTGGTCGCGGCTTCGAGAGAGAAAGCCTACAGGCTCCCCCCACAGCACCCCGGCGCATCGCTGTCGAAGGCAACACCTCCAACAGACAGTGCAGAGACAGCTGGAGGGAGAAGAGCAAAAGACTTGAAGAGCAACTCCCCACCGAGCTGCAGAAGAGGCTCCCCCTTCAACAGATCAAGGAACCACCTTGGAACTGCTACGACAGACGCTGGAGTGTCTCCACCACCCTAGCAGGAAAGAACAGAAGTGACGACGCGAAAGACGAAGCGATCAGTATCATCAGCAACTCTGGTGCTGACTTGGTCATCTATACGGACGGTTCGGCAACCGCAGGTACCAGATACGGAGGGGCAGAGCTTGTCGTCACGAGAGGGAGCCCTGCAGACCCCGAAGTTTTGCATAGCGCTAGCATCAAAGGCAGGGCTATCAACTCGTCTTTTGAAGAAGAAAGAGAAGCATTTGCAGCAGCGCTGAATTGGATAGAAGACTCCAACTGCGACCCCGACACCGTCATCATGATCTGCACTGACAACCCTTCCGAGCCACTGCTCTCGAAGAAGACCGACTTGAGACGTCCGATCTCAGCCTCACTTTGGACTCCCTCAGGCGCCCGATCAAGGTCCAATGGATTCCAGGCCACATGGGTATCCCAGGTAATGAGCTGGTCGAGAGAGTAGCCAACGAAGCATGTAATCTCACAGATGAATCCAAACCAATCACTCTGAAAAGTGCGATTTCTACAATTAAACGATGCTTCAAAGACCCTCCCCCCCCAACATGCCCGGACGGCATCAACCTAGTGTGCTGTTTGCCAGAGTCTTCTGACACCCAGATCACCTCGTTGATAATTTTGAATGAATATCTGATCAAAGCTCTGATAAATACATTTTACCAATTTTTAACTGGTTTCAATCTTCTAAAAATTTCATCCACATTATCTCAATTTTTCGAACCTTGAACTACAAGTAGCTACGGAGAAAACGGCATAGATACAAAAAATTTTGTTCATTTCATCGGTTGAAAAGTAATTTTGAGAGTAAATTTTTCTCATAATTGAAGGAATGCGTAACTCTATTGCAAATTTTGAGCCCTAAACTTTTTGACCATTTTCATGCTTTCCCGGGTTGACAAACAATGCTTATCATACTATTTCATAATATGAAAAAAAAATGCGTATCGTACTATTTCATACTATTTCATAGACCAAAAAACTACTATGAAAATAGCATGATAAGAATTTTTTCAATACTATGAAGTATTGTAATAGGCGTTTTTCACATGGTCTGGAGTTAAATAATAAGCTTGAAATCATACAATTTTTAACAAAAAAAATTGGAAGAGATTAGCATGAATACCATTTTTTGTTACTATAAAATTGAATGATAAACACTTTTTCATACTATAAATTGTATGATAGGCATTTTTTTCATGCTCAGAAATTGCATGATAGACTTTTCTTTATAATATGAAATTGTGTGACAAGCATTTTTTCTATGTTATGAAATTGTATGATAGGCATTTGTTTCCATTCTATGACATTGTATGAATAGCTTGTTTTTATGAAACAGGATGGAAAGTTTTTTTCTTGCATTATTAAGAAATGATTTACTAACATGTCAATTTTCCAAAACTAGATTGAGGCTGCAAAACTAATATGCTGAAAAAATAATCAGTCCTAAAAAAGTCAATTGATTGAAAAGTTTGAGTTAGTAATTGTAACAACCCAGTATTTTTAAAATATGTTTTTGTTCCTTAGCAAGCTAGTTAACTTAAACAGTACAACCAACTAAAAGTCAAGCATTTGAAACCCACATACCAAACTCATCAAGACATTCCTACACTTGAAATGGACTGATTTTTGATCACACAAATTTTCTATACAAAATGACTTGACATACTATTTGTTATATGAAAATTATAAAAAGATTTTTTTCTTTAAAATTAAAATCAAATTGCTTCCATTCAAAATACAATGAACCTTATAAAATCCCTTAAGGCTAGCTTGAAAGTGTACAGATAACAGTTTATTTGATTTTGATTTCTTAATTTTTTATGGAAAAAAGGTCATCACTATTTTTTTTTATTTTTTAATGATAAACAATTTTTTTTCTGCAAAAAATTAAATCAAATTTTGACCCTCAAAATGCTGTTCAACAGGAAATGTTCTGAACTAACTCTAGTAAGGCCATTTGAACATAAATGTAAGTAATCGTTTGAAACTAAGAATCGATGAAGTTTTTTTCGTTCCATTTCTTTTTAGTGCGTGTGTATTAGTCTCTCCTCGTATATGGAGAGCAAATTTTGCCTGCCTTTTAGCAAATGAACATGTATTGAAAGCAAAAAGTGCACCTATACCTAAGCGTATTTATAAGTGCAATAACTTTAGAAATAAAAAGTACTCCTAAGAAAGGTATGGCTGCACACAAAACAGTTATGTTGAGTATTGGTGCGTTTGGGTGAAACAATTGAGTCTTGATTACGTTCAATTCACAAAAACTTTATAAGCAAATTTTGTTTTTCTGAAAAAGTTGAATGAGCATAAAAATGTCCTAGAGGCGACTAAAAAATTAACAACCAAATTTGGAAAAATTGCCAGTTTCGTGGAGGGGTATCTATCAAGTATCCAGGATAGGTTATCAAGGCTTTTCTGAAGCCTTCATGGCAAGGTTCCTTTTTGGCCCCTGTCAGTAAGTCCATGGTTTCACTGAACTCTTTTTGTTCCTGACAGAAAGTCTAAGGTTTTTCCTTGGCTATGTAACTCGGGTTACTGCACGAATCACCTGGCAGACAAGTCCAGTTTTCGTTGTCTTTTTGTCCAGGTTTGCTCAAGTAATCGTGTAAGAATTTAGCTCAATTCAGATAATGGTGGATCGCTTTTTGCGACTTGGGTCGGGTTGTAGCTTTTTTGTCCTCCGATTCACGCTTTCCGATAGTTAATTTTGACATAACGAGTTTTTTTGCTAGAATTTGAACAATTTGATATATTTGTCTCCAACCAAATGAGGAAATCAAAACTGGTTGTTTTAGTTGTCTGTTTTAGGTTTTTTCTTTTTCATTTTTTTACGCAAATTACCACCAAAAAATACCTCGAAAAGGGTCGAGTGATGCATCACTTTAAAGCATTTGCTGTAAAATGATGCATCACTCGACCACTGTATAGAGAAAAACTGGTTCAAAAATATTAGTTTTTGGTGTAAATTTGGGAGCAGGCCTTTAGTGCGAAAAGAAGACGCAAAAGCGTAGCATGCTGCAGGATTTCTAGGTTTTGAAACTTTTATTTTTTTCGTTTTTTGTATTTCGAACAATCTTTTGACAGAACCTGCTATCAAATATACGCATTTTACTCTTCGTGCAAACTGTTCCTATTTTGTGGGAAATTGTTCAGATCCGCTCATTGTCATTTGCAGATTTTTTTGTTTGGTGCTACTTGCAGAGCAATTCGGTCTTGTCGTGTTTCTATAAAAATATTAATAATCTTTAAAATTATTATTAGTTAATTAAGTGTGATTTCTGCAATTCACAGGGGATCTATGATAAGCTATCCAGCCTGTCTAAGCATAGTCCGTTTCTCTAAAATAGTATTTGTCTGTGTTACTTTTCGTTCTGCAATGACATTACTTGTAGTCATAATTTGGGGTCTTCATTCTTATGTTGGTCTTAGTTTATCTGCTTAATATTCTTCTCTGGATCAAAATAAAAACCACAAACGAAAAATGAATCAAACCAAACTGACGTATAAGTGGAAGTCTTAAAATTTTCAAATGGCCTCTGAACACATGTAAAATTTTTTATGCAAAATAACAATTAAACTGAAAGAATTTATTTGCTTTCCTTATTTTGCACCCCAAAGCTACGACACGCGCAAACACGTGCTCTTCGGGAAATTGAGTAAATAATTAGCAGAAAAGTTTCAAGTTAGCAAAATTGGCTGAATTGAAGCGATAAATGATCATCATTGAGTAATCACCAAATTTTTGAACTCAGTATGCCGATGTTTTTGGATGATAAAAAATCTTCAAAATATTATTGAAAAAGAAAAAACCAAAATGATTTTAAGAAAAAACCAGGTGCATCAGTTCCATCAATCCCTAAGAAAACGAAATCAAACATTGGGGAAGCACATAAAAATTTGCTAATTTGCTAACCTGAGCAACTTATTCGATCATACAGCAAAGACGAGTGAAGTTGAGTTGACTTTACTGTCTATAAAAATCCAACACAAAGGTGAATCTGAGCTTCGCAAACACAGGCAAGAACACTACACAAAGCAGACCTACACAGAGCAGATCCTATGAAATTTTCAATGCTGCAGGTCGTGTTTATAGTAAAAGTGACACCAAATAAGTGAACAGCACTTTTAAGCAGCACTTTTGTTTGCGATTGGGATTAGAAAAAAAAAAGATTCGCACTAATACACTCGCTAGAAATGGACAACTCGCAAGCTCGCTAGAAAAAATAACAAAATGATCCAAACATCCCAATAGGAGTAATGCATCAGTAAAAAGTTTTCCCGCAATGAGCTTCCGTGGATTAAAATCAATTTTAATGGATTTCCAATGTTTGTCTCCATAAAGTTCTAACCTTATTGATTCTAATAATTGTTTATTCGATTAAAATTTGAAATAAAATTCCGATTAAAGTTTGACTCAATTCAGTCCGTTATGACAGATTATAATGGATTGTTTTAATGGATTTAAATTGACTATAATCTTGATAAGCAAAAGGTTGAGGTTGGGGTGGAATAGGTGTGTGTGTGTGTGTGTGTGTGTGTGTGTGTGTGTGTGTGTGCGAGTGTGAGTGTGAGTGTGTGTGTGTGTGTGTGTGTGTGTGTGTGTGTGGATGGGGGAAAAGAGTAGCTGACGGTAGATGAGGGTGGGTGATGGGTGTGTGCTTACGTGTGGAGAAGGAGATAGGTTAAGAGGGGATACATGCGGGATGAATGGGGGTTTAAAATAGAGTTCTTTAGCTTGGTTGTTAAAAATGAGAAAATGGTAAATGGTTGTTAACAGTGTGAAGGTTTTTTTTGCAAAATTTAAGCAAATAAGGGTGGGCTTAGAAATCGAGTAGGCAGTGAGTAATGAGGAAAGATATTGCGTAATGCTGATTAAATTGTGATTATACATACTTAGGTAATGCGGATTATTGTGAGTGAAAATAGTTATATCAAATTAAAGGTTTTGAATATGACAACAATTTTGACTGCAAAAATAGAGGGTAATCGATTTTTATCCAGTGCGGGTTTTGTTTCATCAAAAGAAAATACATCACTTTTCTTGTTTAAAATTGTTTCAGAAAGTTAAAAGATATAGCAAGCAATAGAAACTTTCTATTGATAAAAAAAACTTACTAGTTCTCGAAATTATATGACCATCCCAAACTTTCTCAATGGTCGAATTCTTTTTCGAACTTTTATTACTAATTTTTGTTTCATCTCCATTCTGTTTTAGATGTTTTCCGAATTCAGTACAGAAATTTCGCTGATTTTCGCTCAAAGAACCTAACAGCAAACGTCTCAGCAACTTTTGTCCACGATGAGTTTGTATATTATTTCCAGCTATAACAGTTTTTTTTTCTGGCTGAGCCAAAGAAAATTGGAAATGACGTTGTCTTTGGCTAAAGTAAATCAATTTCAATTAAAGATAACTCTTTGACATCCATAAATTCATTCAATTTTATAAAGTCTTGCTTTCATTTAGGTTAATTTTCATGGGAATTCAATAAATTGATGATTGAGTGATTTTAATAAAAGGCAAAAGGGTGGGTCGCATAGTAAAGTCATGGCGTATCAAAAATCTGGAGGATAAGTTCAAAATTGTCAAAAATTGTCAAAAATTCACGAAAAAAAATTTGGAATGTATTGATTGAAACTTCTGGTAAAACTAGATGTTTGACATGAAAAACCTTTTTTTGAAAACAAATTCTTTTACTCACAAATTGGTTCATGTATTTGAATTGAGTATGAGCAGTTTTTTACCATTCTTTTAGATCTATTTCATTCAATGTCCAATGACTATATTTTTTGTTCCGACTAAATTTCAATTAAAGTGACGTGTTTGTCCTCAAAAATCCAACCCACAAGAATCATACCTTAAGGTACTGGGGAGATGCTACCATGGCTTTTTTCTCCAGACAAATTTCAACTTTTTCGAACAATTTTAGCCATCTGAGAACCATTGACAACTTGAGCTCAAATTTGAAAAGATATTTTAATGTGCTCAATTTTTCGATCTAACTGATTATTACCTTCCCTCCCTCCCCCTTCGAGAAAGGGGGGTTATTTGTTAAATAGATTAAGTTTCGACCAATCAGAATGCAGCAAAGTTCGAGTTGTAAAAAGAACACACTAGTGCTAATTTTCTTTTTTAATTGTAGGGAGGGAATTCCTTGAAAGATAACATTGGGGTTGCGATTTTTAAGTAGATACAACATGGTCATAATGTTATGGGGGTTTAATGGTGTCAGTTTGGAACAATCAACGCGCGATATGTTTTGTGTAGATTTAACCCGTTTTGGAAGTCAAATCAAAATGAATTAACGTATGCTATTAGGTCTACTCAAAATGTTAATATACGCGAAATATCATTTTGCACATTACATAGCGTGTGGGGGTATTAACAAAAAATCAAGCGAAAAAACAAAAAACTTATTTTTTTTTCATTTTGCTGAAAATTTCATCCTATTTTTCGAGCGAGGTAAACACTACTCCATAAATTTTAAAAGGCAGAAAGGAAGTTAAGGGCTTCGCCCTGAAACGAGCAACTTTTTGATCATTTTAAATCACATTACGACTGCAACTAAAAAGAGAATTTATTAGAAAAAGCATATAAAAAAGTGTTGAAAAAGATGAGCGTCAAGTTTAGGTACAAATTCCAAGCCATTGAGACAGGAAATGCGTCTTTAACCTACGTCCTTAGAAATGACATCGGACTCATCAAACTTAAACATCCAATTGAACGATTTAATAAAGAACTTCTGACTTGGTGTTCTGCTAGTTTTGACAATAGACGCGATGACGTAATGCACGCTGTTGGAATGGGTTTTACGAAAGAAGGTCATGATGGAAAATCGAATAAGAGCCAAATGGTTAAGCCCAGTGATCTGGCAACTGTCTTGCAAGAAGTTGAGCTAGAGGAGCGGGTGTTTTCAGCCCCCTTTTTGGAAACCAAATCGAGATTATCGATTAAACTCTGCTTAAGCTTTTTTTGTCTAAAAGCGCGTCTTCTCAAGTTTGGAGACTCGTGAAATTTGCCAATTTATATCTTGTTAACTAATATGTGATTGGTTTGAAACAAATCAAGTCAAAATCTTCATTTATTTTCAGTGAAAAAAGAAGGCAGTTTTTTTGCAAGTTACAGGGAATGCTCTGACATCTCCAATGAAAAGCAAAATGACTGGTTTTAAGGACTTTTTTGAGCTTTATCTGCGTAGAAGAATCTCTAAAAAATGGGAATAGCAATTTCAATAGGTTAATAAAGTTACTCTTAGTTCTCTACCGGCTAAATATTTGAATGGAACTGGGTTTTATTACACGAATTATTATTAGGCGTGGAACTTTGTTGAATCAGAATGTCGACCGAATCACTTTTGTTGAAATCTGAATCACTACCACGACTGAGAGGACTTTGATATGATACCACAGGCATCATATCAAATCACTTGACTTTTTAAAGAGAAAATCTAACCTAGTTGTTTGATAAGTTTAAAAAACTTAAATCACAAATCAGAATCTAGAATCATATTTAATATTTTGAAGTGACCGAAAACACACCTCAGGAGAAACACAACTGCCCAACGAAAGATCTGAACCCTTTTCATGATGTAACGCTGGACATTGACCCTGCTAGTGTAATCTGCGGGTACAATTCGGGATTTGGGGGAGCTTGTTTTGGTGACAGTGGATCACCTTTGTTCACACTCGACGAGAACCAACAACCGACTTGTGTATATGGAGTTGTTTCGTTCGGAAGTTTAATCTGCAAAGGCACTAGAAGCTTTTTCACAAGAGTGCCATTTTATGCAGAGTGGATTGATGAAACTATCAAAGAAAATTATTGAAATGAAAAATATATCTGCTTGTTTTTTTTCACTAAGTTACGCAGAAACTTACTTGAGCACGAAAACAGAACAAGATAATTCTGGGCGGCAGTTTGATCTTTGAAAACTAATTTAAAAAGTTGAGGCGGCAAGCCTCGTTACTTTGTTGGCCATATTGCGGGATCAAATCGAACGTGCGCTGGATCAATTTAACAAGGTGTGAGATTGGAAGATAGCCATAGCTTAAAAGACTCATACCCTTGCAAGCACTAGTTCAACCTTTGCTAGTTAACTTCCGATTTCGGCTTTTGGTTGGCTGACTACAAACACCTTTAGAATTTCATTACCTTAAAGTTTGCGCTCTCTATTTCAACTGCTGGTTGATACTTCGCTTTCTGTAACTGCCTTCCTACTACAAATCATGAACCCAGCTATTAAATTATGGGTCAGAAGTCGGTAATGACTTAATTGATTCGAATATATATATCCAACAGAGCAATTGACAGTTGGAAAAGAGTCGAAGAGCGCAAGAAATCAGAAAAAAAAACAGATTTGTTTTTTGAAAAAAAAACTTCAGCTTTCAAGTTTCAACGGTATAAGTTATGGTCTTAAAACGGTTCAAACTTCTAAAACAATTTATGATTGACACTTTTTTTCAAAATTTACCCAATTTGAGAACAATGGATCAATGGGTAAAACTGATATTTCGGTGGAAAATCTGATAATTAAATTCTATTTTTGAAATAAAAAGTCGATCAGGCTTCCGGAGTTGACGTCCATTGAAGAAAATTGCTTATCACACAGTTTCATTTATGAAGTCTATGGAAAAAATGCTTATGAAAAAAATTCATACTAAATTTAAAAAGGGTTTTAAAATTTTGTATGAACATTTTTGGTATATTTGCCTCTTTAGTAGCTTTTTGGTCATTAAAAAAATGATGAAAAGTTTTCGAAAAAAAATGCTTGTCATACAATTTTTATGTATGAAAATTGTACGATATGCTTTTTTTCATAAACAAAAACAGAATATTGAGGTAAAAAACTCTTAACCTTTTTTTGGTGCAAACTTCCTTTGTGCTCAAACATAAATGTTACGAAAAAAAATTCCATGCAAAGTTTGACTTTTTGTGTTTATAACGTAGTCCAGGATGGATTTCACCCAAAAAATCCAAAAATCACAAAAAAGTGTTTTTTTTTGTAAAGGCGATTATTTTTTTTTGTTTCATTTGCTAAGATAAAAATAAATTTGTAAAAAATAGGCAATTTTTTTAACCACCAAAGTTTTCAAACCAAAAATTATCTAGCCATCTACAAAAGTTACATTTTTGGTATATAATTCCATGTGAATAGGTTAAAGTTATCTTACATTGCTAAAATCACTGCCAGTTACACTCTGGGTTTCCATATGACAAAAATCCCTTGGTTAGTGTTTCAGATGAAACACAAAATTACAAAACAAAAATTTGTTGTATTTTCATTAATGGAAAAATTGATTATCATATAGTTTTCATAATTGGAAATTGTATGATATGCATTGTTTCATAAACAAAAACACAAATTTGAGGTAAAAACTTTTAAAACGTTTTTGGTTGACCCTAAAAATTTTCTAAAGGCGCACTTCGCGCTGCTAAAAAATAGTAAATTTGAGGGGGGGGGGACCGCCGAAAAAACGCAATTTTTTGGTCCTAAAACGCTTTTTTGCCTGTTTTTTTTTTCAAAAATTCTCTGAGGCGCTGCAAATTTGGTCAAAATGAGGTCTTTAGTGATTTGAGAGAGCCCAGAAGATCATTTTGGTCGACCTACAAAAAGGTTGACAAAATTTTCGACCTAAAAGTAGACTTAAGGTCGACCTAAAAAAAGTCGACATTTTTTTAAAAATCCGCCCCTGCTACGGCTAATGGCTCTTTTTCCTTTTCCCCATATTACATAAGCCTCAATTTTATGGTGTAACCAGGGATATTAGAAGGTTAAACATGAAGACCAAATATGTTTGTCGTGGCTTAATTAGTTCGCATGTGAATTTTCAATAACAATTGGAAAATGCGAACAAACCTTCACTAGTAAAAATTTGCCGGTGGGGGAAAAGAAAAAAGAGCTCGAATAGTATCATACAATTGCTGGTAATGTAAGGGAGTACGAGCAAGATGTAAGCTCATAAAACTTGCGTGAGTAAAACTGGTGCGCGTGTGACTGCTTTAGTTGAAATTGTGAATATTTTCATGATCAAAGATACTTTTTTACCGCAATAACCTGAACCCTCTGCTGCTCAACTTTGAAATAAGTCACACAGCAGACCAATTAGTAAACGCTAGTTTCAAAATATTATAGTTTGCGTTGGTTTCATACGGTCTAATACAATCACTGACTAACTTAGTGTATATTAATATCATCACAATTCAGCCACTAGTTCCGCTGCTTTTGAAATAACTCCTGCTAGAATCAGCATTGAACTTGGACACATCTTATAGCTATTTTGGGCAGGCAAAAACTCAAATCCAATACCAGCTTGAGCGACTCCAGAATCATGAACTTCTGTCACATTTACAACGTTGGTAGCCGTTTCTGTCGTGACGTAACTAATATTCCCACTCGTAGTGGTTACGCCATTGGTAGTCGAGTCGTTTTCCTTGGTTGTTTCGGTCTCAGTTTGGGTTGTAATTTGGGTTGTTGGTGTGTAATCTGGATTAATGTAAGGCTGACAAACTCCAATGCCTGGCTCTATTTCAGCGACCCCTGTTTTGTACTCTCTAAATTAGAAATCCAGCAACATTTTTTCTATTTATATAATATAAACAGAATTTAAATCATTATCCGTTTTTTAATCGATTTTTTAAAACATCTTTCTATTATTATCAAAGTGCTCCTCTGAATAAGATTTCTGCAAAAAATTGATTACATGAAGGAATATTTCAAGGTGATGGTTTTTTCTTTAAAAAAGTTGTCATCTTGTTCAGCTAGTTTTTGAGACCTGGTTTTTGAGACCTGGTTTCAACTGGAAAACGCTGCGACAATTGGAGTTAATTGATTCAATAATCCAAAAATGACTGTGCCTGTTGGAACCTGATCTGAACTACATTTTATGATTGGATAAATTAGATATTTTACCACTGTAAAGTATTTAATATTAACCAATCATGATCCATCTAACTAACAACCCACTTATTTGTAAGTGCTGAAATTACTTGTAATTTCAGCACCAGAGAGATTTGAATTTAACTTAGAATTTAGTTGCCTCTCCAAGAGAACTATAGCAGCCGCAATAAACCAGTATACCCTAGATCTATTGAGCCTAGCAGAGACTAGTTAAACAACCTGAGACTAGATAGTATAAGAGTAAGATTAGGATCGGTATTAGACTAAGAAGTTGCAAGAATCTATCCGGCCGAAAATAAGATAGCGTGACGAGCAGACGGTGTACCCTATCCGAAATTACTCTATGAGTTAACCACATCGGTCCTAACTCATCTTATGCGACCATAAGTATCGAACAAGACCTTAATAGCTTAGAATTAACCAAAAATAGATTAGAAATTAGACAAAACATTTTCAAAATGTTATACGACAATAATTTAATCGAAATGTCTCTACGACTCAATAGATCAGAGCCAATATTCCGAACGATAATAGAACTACCCGGAATTGGAAGAAGACCTTGAACCAGAGACGACATACGACAAAGTAGAAACTTACCAAATAGTTATATGATAGTACGGCAAAAGCCAACACAAACTTTTATATTTAGAATCTTATTAGCAATGAATTTAGATTTTCATTTGCAAACATAAAATCTTGAAGTCAATCTTCATGATCATTTCAGGCGCTAAACAAAATTATTAATATACAATAACGATTGATAAAAAGATCTCAGATCGTTTTCCTATATTCTGCAGTATTATATAAAACATGTTTGGAAAATATTTATTGAAAATCAAAACAAAAATTAGTAGCATGACAATAAATTGTTAGTAATCATAAAAATCATTTGTAGTCCCAGCTTCATCACCTAAACATAACAGCAATCATAAGCTCACTTATATCATTAAAAAACTAAAATTTTTTAAACAATTTAAACCATTTTAAACTTAAATTCACTTAATTTTAAAATCAGATCATCAAGGCTTATCCTTGGATCTAAATTAATTTTTCTATTTCATTAAATTTAAAACTTGATCATCAAGGCCTATCCTTGGATCAAAAAGAACAATTTTGTTCTCCCCCACCCACTTAGCTAGTGTCTAACGACCTCAAACGTCGATTCACTATCCAACCCTTTCAAAAAACCCAAGACTAATAGAAACTTTTGAATAAAACTAATCATTCAAATTAGGATAAACAGTGAAGAACTTCGGTTATTCATCCTTCACTTGAACCCCCCTCTTACCAGACCCAGGATAAATCTTAGGCTTAGTAAGTTTAAAATAGTATCTAACGAACTACTCGCGTTCTAATTATACCTGAACCTTGTAGATCGATTTACTATTCTCCAACCCTTGAACACAATCACTACCCCTAAGTAAGATTAAGTAAGTTAACACCTTAGCTTATAATAGCCACGAGAAATTAAAAAATCATTCTTCGGAATCGATATACTTTTCTCTCCAACCCTAAGAAAATAGACCCAGGTTAAGCTAACCAAAAAATCGTAAGGACTAACAGTTTAAGAAAATAGAAATCATCTAACAACTTTTTGCATCCGTCATCCTAAACCTTATGTCATTTAAAAATCTAGGAAACAAACAAACAATCGTTTTGCACAACTGTGAAATAGATAACTAAAAATACGACCTCGTAATCACACCTCACACATAAACAGTTGGATATATCAGAACAAAACGACAAACACTAAAAAGGAAAACAATAACCAAACAAAGACAAATAACACGAAAAAAATTTTCCAAAAATAGAAACGCATTCTCAGAATCAGAAGCCAGCAATTTAGACGAACTTTATAAATTAAAAGAATCCATTGATAAAAATTGCCCCATTCACGATCAATTATATTTTTCCGACTCAGAAACCTCTTCAAATTCATCAAAAAGAGGAAAAAGAAGAATAAAAAAGCAATATAAACACAAACCAGTACACTTATATAATTGGAATCAACCAATTAGACACATCGATAATTACCTATTAACAGTCATTAAACGAAAAAATGAGCCAAACACACACTCCAAGCGAAGATAGTCCAGATAATGACGATATCTACCCCTTCCTCGTAGATGCACCCGATAATAGAGGACAACATGATCTTTGCAAGAATTTTCTTCTAAATTTGTTTGAACCCGGAATCAGCCCATGTAAAGCAGAGTTCCCAGATGTAAAAATAAAAAGACAGATTATTGATCACTATCTGAAAGATATATGTAACTTAACACAACAATACGGAATCTACACCATAGAATTCAGCTCACCAAACCCGAATCACCGCAAATATGTAATTCAAACAGACGATCTTGATTTAGAATTTTCAAAAGTATTCTCAGAATATATAAAAAGCATACAATATCATAACTCACAAAGAGCAAACTCCATATTTACTAATGAAGTTTTTGCAATAATATATTGTCATATTTCAATATTAGAAAACGAAAACCCAATCCCACATATCTCACCGAATGAGGCATCCAAACATATAAAGGTACGACATGAAATCACACTATTTTCAACTTTCCTACATATAATTAAAGAAAATTTCACTGAAGATGAAGTTTCACAACATACAAAACATGACTTACAAAAAATTTTGGCATGGTTTCTAATAGATTATTTCACACATAATATAGATTTAATTTCACAAGCAAGAAAAAATTTCAGACCTCAAAATTCAAACGATGATACCGCCATCACAGAACAGTCAGAATACGTTTGGGACCCCGAATGGTCTCATTATGCATTCATAAATATCCCACAATCAATCTCAAGTCAAGCAATAAGTACAATATCTTATGTAAGAGATTATGTAAGAGTAATACCATTAACCATTGATGCAACACCATTAAACTACAATACATTTTTACCTGATACGCGAAATAACAGTTTAAATTCGACCGTCATACACAATTAAAACCTTAATGGAACTAGGAACCTCACTCAACAAGATATTCAAACACCATCACACTTCATAAATGAAGAAATCGTCCAAACAACAACAACTACACAACAAAGTATTTCACCAATACGTCCAAATTTAACAACACCAAGAAATACAAACACTTCACTAGCACAAGTAACCTTACAATCAACCGTTAAACCTTCGGTTGCTCCAAAATATTCACAAATGGATTATCAAACATATAGACCCATGACAATACCGTCAAAAACCCGCAGAACGTTCACAAGAAACACTTTTGCGGAACACAATTATAATTACGCACATTCATCAAAAACAAACTATCCCCCACGAAAAAAAAATAAAAATCAGATAAAATCTCGATATTGGGATAACCCAATGGCAACAACCAACTCAGTAAATTTTCAAACTAATTCACATCCTCCACAGGATCGTAGTGAAAATTACCCATTCTTTCAACAGAATAAAAATAAAAAGCAAGCACCTCATCAAACGGATTATTTATCCTCTGACGATGATTATTTACAACCAGATATATTTGCACCATATACTCAAGAATATCGTGGACAAGGAGTGCAGAAACCATATACATATCATAGAGTTTTTTCTCCACACCCAACAGATACACAAAATCAACAACCAATACAAATGCAAAACCCAATTAATACACAATCTTTTCAACCAATTCAGCCACAAAACCCAATGATTACACACTCGTATCAACCAACACAAATGCAAAATGAAATACCACTTCCATATTACCTTCAACAACACGAAATAACAAAGAAATAACTCTCAAATTTTTCACAAATGCCAAATGCCGCAGAATCATTACAAATGACAATGAATCCATACCTTATGGGTGGATCATCAATAACATCAAATAAACCTTTTATGGTATTCACAGGAACAGACCCTGAATATTCTGTAGAAGATTATTTAAATGCAGTAACAGCAAACTTGATTTTAAATATAGGACCTGAACCAATTAATACGCCACTACATCAAAATTGGATACATCGACGCACAGCGTTGATACAAACAACCTTAGATGGCGCAGCCCAAAAATGGTTTTCAGTATTGCCCATAGAAATAAAATCAAATAGGAAAAGATTTACACAAGAATTTTTAAAAATGTTTGACTCCGAGAGAAATAAACAACAACAAAGAGTTTTATGTAATGAAATTCGCAGGTTACCAAATGAAACCATCAAACAACTAGCAGTACGTATTGAATCACTAGTCCGAAAAGCATATTCACTAAATACGCACGACTATAAAAACACAAAAATGACAGAAATCTTAATGATGACCTTAACACCTCAATTAAGGAAAATAGCAATAAAAAAGAGAGCATCCCATCCCTCCTCAATTCGAGAACCCGATCTAGATTTTCGAAAACTAGTAGACAAACTGGAACAAGCTGAAATCACAATGAAACTTGAAGAAACAGAAAATCTGAAGTTACAATATGTTAATCGAATTGAAACAAATACCACAAATATCAACAATATACAGGAATCAGATACAGACCTTGTTGAAAAAATCACTGAAATACTCAATATTTATGAAAAACACCCAAACTTTAAAGGCAAACCATCTTTCAAAAAATGGTGTAATTATTGCCGACGATACGGACATAGTATTTCTGAATGTAGACAAAAACAACAGGACAATCAAAACAAACCTCAAAAATATAAAGAACCAAATAAATCATTCTATCAATACATGAAGAAAGATCAAAATCTACCAAACAAAAATGTATACAGCAACAAACGTTCAAGAAAACCACTTCCGAACAATACCAATTACACGAGAAATCAATCACCATATAACTCAAGTTATAGAGGAAGATCACCAGAACGAAGAAATACACAAAATTCTTCACAAAATCATTATAATCGACCAAATAGTCGAAATAACTACTCCAGATTGAATTAAAATACAACACAATTTGTTTCTAGATCTAATTCCCAATCAAGGAATAAATACTATCCAAACAATCAATCACGAAACTCATCATATAATAGAAATAGAAACTATTCAAATAATCGCAATAGAAGTTATTCAAACAACCGTAATCAGAATTACCCGAACAATCGATCAAGGAATAACTCATATAACAGATCAAATTATCACAAATCAAACGATAATTATCAAAACCGATCACGAAACAATTCACAAAATCGACATTCAAGTTATAATAATCGTTATAGAAATTATTCCCAATCACCACACAGAAATAATAACCATTATAATAATTCTAACAATCGCCACAGAAGTAGTACACCTAAACATCAAAGACATATTAATCAAGTACAATCAAATCCGGAAATCACATCAGACCCCCCAGGTTTTGATGACACAGGAAATAACGAACTACAACTAAATCAAATAAACTGTGAATCATCAGATTCAGAAAGTGATACAGAAAACACTATCTCCATAAATATGATAGCAGTCGAAAATGACTACGAACCTATTATATATGAACAACCTTTTTCATCACACATATATGAAAATCAATTAGAACTCCTTCACAATTATTATATTGAACCCATCCAAACCACACAAACGGCACAAGAAACTAACGAAATCAACACTGTAAATAAATCCAATGAAAATGACAAAACAAAATGCTTGGATACAAATCACATCTACCAAAATATACAAAAAGAACAACCCAAAGAAAAAATTTGGACAATACCATTTCTTTTAGAAAGTCCAAGAAACAAAGAATTTCAACCACCAGATCTTGAAATTGATTTTTTAATTGATTCAGGAGCAGAATCAAACATAATAAACATTCCCACATGGAATGAGATAAAAACATTACACCCAAAACTAACACCCCTTGCAACATCCAGTAAACTAGCAACAGCACAAGGATCAACATTGGTAAACTATGGAAAAGTTCAATTATTTCTTCTCCCCACAAGAACAATAGAGCAAAATAAAATTTTAAATAAACCATTTAAACAAATATTTCATATCACTGATATTAAACACAATATCTTTGGAATACCATTTATCTCTAAATATATACCAACAATCAACATCTTGAATAGTAAAAAACTAATCAAAGATAAGTACACAAAAACAAAAGACACATCCCTAACATTTTTTCAAAGATTAAACAAACAACCACCATTCTTTTCAAAATTTTATCCAATATATAACCAACAAAGAAAACACCTGAAACCACTATCAGGAAACATATATAATTTTTCAATAAAACAAGTTCACCAATATGATAAAAATCAAAATAAACAACAACTCTATATGTCAGACTTTGAATTCAAACCTATTCATAAGTTTTTCAAAATCACAATTTCATCCATAAAATATTTGAAAAACTCGAATTCAGATATTATTTCGTTACATGTATACAACAATACACCGTATCAAGTAACATTACCTTTAGGACTTTTAGGATATTGCGAAACCAACGCTACGACATCACCAATGCATGAAAAAGCATATCGCGTAAATAATATACTCCAATTATTAGATATTTGTCAATCCACAATTCTTAATGAAGAATTATCCATAAATAATATAATAAGTAATGAAAAAAGAAATACAGATTATTTCACAAAAACCCCATATTTCAAACCTTCATTCAACATAAATAACTATACAGCGGATCAACAGAAATTTTTGACAATGTTCAACTTCCAACATTCACAAATAACACAAGACGAATTTGATAAGTTAGCCAACCCGCTAATAAAATATTCATCAGTTTATGCAACATCCAAGTTCAATGTTGGCAAAATCAGTTCATCACTACATCTCCCGTTAAAACCTGACGCAGTTTTCAAAAAACAAAGAGCAAGTAAAGTACCAATTCATTTACACGATAAAGTGAACAGATTACTCGATATTTTAGAACAATACAAAATTATCTCACCGGTAAACAAAGAAGAACAACCAAAGGGTAACACATTTATCAACCCTGTTATCATCCTAGCAAAAAGAGAATCATTAAAAATAGTTCTAGACTCTAGATATCTTAATTCATTAATAGACGAATCAAAATGCAATTGGCCTATTGAACCAATACAAGTTATTCTAACAAAAATCAACGGAAAATACTTTACAACCGCAGATATGAATAGTGCATACAATCAAATGCCACTAGATGAACAATCACGACGTTTAACACAATTTGTTATTGGAAATCAACAATATGAATTCAACCGCCTATTCTATGGAATATCCATAGGACCAGCAGCATTTTCAGCTTTTATGAGTATAATTTTTAGACCACTAATACTCAAGAAAAACGCAATCACCTATTTAGACGATGTTTTTATGCAATCACAGACAAAAGAAGAAATGTTTCAAGTTTTAGAACACTATCACAAAATACTTCAGAACGAAAATCTGAACGCCGCTCCCGATAAATCACACTTCTTTTTAACACGAGTTAAATTCTTAGGACATAATATAGAAAGAAAAACAATCACTCCATTAAAATCACGCATTGATGCTATTCAGAAGCTTCAACCACCAACAAACAAAAAGAAAATCCAAGAATTCCTTGGAATGTTAAATTTTTTAAGCAAATACGTCTATAAAATGCAATTATACTTAAGACCATTCTATAATATACTTAGACAACAAAATAATTTTGAATGGAATACAGAACATCAAACACGATTTGAAGAAATTAAAAAACTTCTAACTGAACAAATTTCGAATACAATTCTAGACCCAAATCAACCATTCTATGCAATGTGCGATGCTTCAAATTTTGGCATCGGCGCAGCGTTATTACAATCACACAATGGTACAAACAAAATGAACCTTATATCAGCAAATTCTTGACTATTCACTCAAGCAGAGCTAAGAATCTCAACTCTAATGAGAGAATGTACAGCCATAATCTATACACTTACAGAATATGAATTTCTGATACTTGGATCAAAACATCCAACAGTTCTATTCACAGATCACAAACCAGTCATTTTTCTCTTTACACAAAAATCCAACCCAAATCACCAAGTTTACAGATTTCAATTAATTCTAATGAAATTTCCAAACTTACATATAGTTTGGACAGCAGGAAAAATCTTGCATTACCAGACACATTAAGTCGAAATACACCACCTGAATTACTTACACGTAAAACTACAGTTGAAATACCCAAAAATATAAAATTTTACCTTGCAGAAAACGAAACATCACCCCGACTAGAATGCAAATATGCAGTAAAAACTGACGTTGAACAATCACAGATAAATAACCTACAACACTTCCCACTTTATTTAGATTGCCAAAATAACCACTACGAAGTTGATCTACTTGGAACATCAACTTTCAAACCAATTCCATATTCACAATGGATAAAAATTAACACCCAACAAAAAAGAGTAAAACAACACTTGCATAAAAAAGACCTTTTTCCGTTAATTGAAAAAGAAAATCTAACTGCTAAAATAAATTTATCAGGACCACAAACAAACGATTTTTGACCGAAAATCAAGTTTTTGACCTCCATGACCCACTTGACACAATTCCTTTATCTAAATTAGAAATTGAAAACATTTTTCTCCCTCCAACAGAGAAATTACAATTACAACCTTGAAACAATATCAAAATCTTGACCCAGTAATTAGACAAATAAAATCATGGCACAAGTATAAAACTAAACCCGTAAAAGCAGATACCACAATTTTAGGAAATAAAACACTTCTCCGATATTTTCGAAAATTCAACAATACAACAATTAATGAAAACACAGACCTTCTAGAATACCAATTAAATGAATCGACAGTTCCCTGTCTCCCTTTAAGTATGATTCTCATAGCTTTTAACATTTCGCATACACAAAATATTAAAGGACACTCTGGATCAGAGAAAACATATTCAAATTTCATACAAAACTTTTATTTCCCAAATGCACCAATTTGGATAAAAGTACTATGCAATGATTGCATAGTATGTCAGCTAAATAAACCTTATCCAAATCAAAAACAAATAGCACAAAAACAAGATTTTAAAGGACAAAGTTTGTACTTTAACCACCGTATATCATTTGATACAAAAGGACCAATTTCCCCATCATCCGAAGGAAACTCATACATTATGGTAATTGTTGACGCATTTACACATTATGTAGCACTTAACCCAGTAACACATTGTAACGCTTATTACGCTTACACAACACTTTATGAACACTGGATAGCCAAATTCGGACTACCAGAAATTTTAGTCACAGACAACGGCACAGAATTCATAAATAATGAAATCATCACATTATGTCATTTATATAACATCAAACACAAACCACGTACATCTCATGCACCTTGGACAAACGGCTTAGTCGAAGGTATGAACCGTTCACTACAAGAATATCTTAGATGTATCATCAATGGAAATGATACAAGATACACCGAATGGTCAGCAGATGTAAAACTATTTCCCTTAGCATATAATTCACAAATCACGACAACTCTAGGGATGTCACCATATGAATTGGTTTTTAATCAAAAGCCACGTAAACCAATTATGTTTACAGCAAACTCTCATAAAAATGCACAAAGTCATTGTCAACCGAATAAAGACTCAATTTGTTATAACCTACCTTTACACACACATGATGAAGATCATTTTCATCACCCACAAATTCTTAAATTAGCCTCCGGTACACACACCGAAAGGATTTTAAACAGAGATAAAAAACACAATGAAATTTACCAAAAAGTAACAAAGAAGTTGTTACAAAGACAAAACATTAATGAACAAATAAATTCACGCTTCACACCAGATTCCGATTTAAAAATTGGAACATTTGTTTTAATACCCAATTTTAACACTCAAAAAGGAATTTCTAAAAAATTACAACCCCTTCGTAAAGGACCATACCAAATAATTGCCAAACCCACTGATGTCACATATAAAATCACCGACTCAGAACAAAAAGAAATTGTTCAACATCGAAACAACCTATTACCTTATTATCCAAAAGAGTACGCACTACGCGAACTAACTCAATTATATTCTTTCACAGGTTTAAAAGTTATTCAAAATAACCCACATACAGAAAATGAAACAAAAGACCAACATGACATTCATCCCGAAAACCAAAATAAAAAATCAACTACAAGAAAACACAATACAAAAAAGCTAGAAAAAAATATTCCCCAAAAAGAAAGAAAATATAGAAAAATGACAGAAAAAATTATACCCCAAGAACAAATCGACAAATCAGAACATAAAGAGTCATCACGACTTAGAAATCAACCACGCAAAAATTATAAAACATTCATCCCACAATCTAAAATATTAAAGAAAGTTGAATTTCAAAAACAACTTTAATTTTACATTTATTAATCTTTGCACCCCTGAAATATTTTGAACTTTCATTTTTCAAAATAACATGCTGACAGACACGAAACGATTCTAGTTCAAAATTAGCCAATAGGATTCATCCAATTCGTCACCTTCTATAACTCTAACACAAACCAACTAGACGAAAAATTTTAAACTCCAGGCATATCTATAACTATAACTTTGCGACCTCCAGGTCAAAAATAAGCAAACCATTCCAACTTGACAACTAAAATAAATATCACCATAATATCATAACCCTCCCTTATCTAATAAACCAAAGATCAACAATATTTCCCCAACTCAGACCTCAAATACCCCCCAAACAAATATGTTAAATTAGCCTAAAGTAAAAGAACGACCATTTTAATTAGCCTAAAGTATAAAAAACTCAAAAAAACCCCAGATCGCTTGACAAATAAAATTAAGAAAAAGAAGACCTCCCGATCACCATAAAATTCGCCCCCAACAATTTTTCACAAAACTCAACCCACTTGTCAAAAAACCAATAAAAAATTCGACCACACTTGAAAATTGCCTCAAACAACAAAAAATTTTTGATCGAGAAGCCATTTCTTAAATGCTCTTCTCTCGACCAGTCAACATAATTCTTAACATTCTCATAAACTTTTAAACGATATTTAAACTTTTAATCATATTTCTTTTTGATACCTTTGAAGCTTTTATAATAATCTTAATCATTTTTTGCAATATTTTTTTTAATTTTCTATTCCCTATTTAAACTATACCTCCAACTTTCAAAAGCTATTGACTATATCCACAGGTACGATTCACAAAACTTATCTAAATGATACGAACCATTTTTACTAGAACCGATATTTTTTTTTTATTTGTAATATTTATAACATTTCTATCATCCCTCATCTTGACAATATGCAAATGTATAAAAAAAGCAATCATCACATTCGCCCTAGCAACAATCCTTCTAATTCTTTTTCTAGAAGAGTACTACAATAAACATAATTTTTTTCACTAAAAGGAATAGATCAAAAACCATCAAAAATTGCTAACCAACAATCCCACAGTCAGTCTTCACCGACATCATCCAAAGAAAATCCAACACCTTCTACAACTACCCAAAACCCCCAAACATCTACACGAATTTCTTTTCAAGATAACCCCTATACCTTTGAAGAACGACACGCTCGCTTATCTGAACCATTAGAACCAGTTCAACGACAAGCACCTCTAAGTGAACCAACATATAACTTATACCCGACACTACCACAAGAATTAAGTAGAATACGAAATATAAGCCAAAATCAAAATACAGTTGAATTAAATAGACAAATTATACATCCACGACGAAACAGAAATTTTCAAACCCCCCGAGTACATTTTGATATACCCCAATCCCCATCACAAAGTACTCCAGAAAACCCCATTGGTATATTACCAGAAACCCCTACGCTTCTTTCACAACGTAGCACCTCAAGCCTACCCTCAGGTTACTTAGGTTCAACACCAACATCTGAATAAATACGTGAAAATCCCTTTAACCCCCCAAACCAAACATCACGACTACCATATTGGACAACACAATCATTCACACAAGGTGAACCAAATTTAATCAATGATCCAATAGACATTTCTACGGATACAACAACATCTTCATCACTACCAGAAACATTATCACTACCATCAACACCATCAATAAGCCAGATTTCACCAACACCTTTTAACTTAAATTTCCCAAATAACCTCGACGCTAGATATCGAGAACAATCATCAACAAATATTCCTTTAAGACTAGACTGGAATACATTTACAGCACCTCCACCATTATTTGGACAACACCCAGAAAGTAACCGACTCCACAACTGGGCACTCAATAGACTACAATATAGACAAGACATCCACGAAGACATTCGTGATCATAACATCCAAATACTCCAACAAAATAGTCTACAATTAAAATTTGAAATCACGGTTAAACTAAACAACATTGCTCAACATCCCTACCCATTAAACCCACCAAATATATCAGCTCAATCACTACCACCACCATTTATAACAACTGAAGTAATATACAAATACGACAGATATACCAAAAAGACAATTGGTTACATCACATTTTATAACCCATACTCAGGATTATCATACACATGTATATTCTAAAAATTTTAATTTTTCTCCAACTCTTTTTTCTAGTAATTTCCAACCAGAACATCAATCCTTCCCCCCGCACAGGACCCCAAGATTTATTGGTAACACATTACGATTGTGAAGAAAACGAACAAACAACATTACACAAATATGCAATAAATCAAGTATCACAATGCGAAACAGAACCACAAGCTATAGAAACTACAAATGTAATAGCGACACTTTATTCAAAAGCCCGAGCAACAACAGTTATAGGATATAAATTCACAGCAACATTTTCTGAAAAGAAAGTACATTGTTCACAAGTCTCAAATGGAAATAAAAACCGACTTGACCACGAATCATTCTACCAAAGTAATATCGAACGACTTTTACATCTCAATCCCGAAGATTGTAAAAACGAGTTACTCAGACTAAATATCACAAGAAATAAAAACACAGATAGAAAGTTAGTATATTTCCAAGTTTTTGCAGATTCTGTACATCAAGCAGAACTTGAAAGATATCAAGGACATATAAAACTAGATGAAAAATACCCATACAAGGGCGCACACGGAAGATTAACTTATGATATACACGATAAACACTGGATACCACACATTGGTATAAATAACCCATCAAACTGCAAAGCAGACACAAAAATTAAAGGATATCAAGAAATCATGTTTTTCGATTGGAAAATACAACTCGAAAAAATACAACTCACACGCGATTTATCTGACAACACAATGATCTATCAAGGAATTAGATTACCTTGTAAAAACGATCAAGGCTATTGTGACCCTACAACACGAACACAAGCAACAATTGTTTGGTTCCCCGAAGACACATGTACAACATTTCAAGTAGCAAAAATACACGCTCGAATGATAAAATTTCACGAAAAATATTTTATACAGTCAATTCCATATGAACAAGTAAATCCATCACGAAAACTAAAATCTAACTTTAGAAACATACACAATATAGAAAATAAATTGACACGTTTTCAAATATATCAAGAAACAGAACTTGCATGTAAATACAAAAACCCACTTCACAAAACACAATACTCCGAAATATTAGTTGAATACGAAAAAGGATTCGACATGACCACTGGAAAAATAAAAATCGACCCATACGCCACAAGTCATCCTATAAACGAAGGAACATCATATATATCAGTTAATTTTCAAAAAAGTAAAGGTCAACTTGGTGGACATCTAAAGCCCCATGACACTAGAAGCACACGTATACAAGAATTATCACTAATGAATAGTACATATTTCGGTAATATCCACTATGATATTCACTTACATATGAAATTAGACTACACAATTAGCCGAATTTTTCAAGAAATGTCACTCTCTGAATTAGAAACGCTTCATCAACTATGCGAATTAGAAAGAACACAAATCTTACAATCACTAGCACTAGCAGTACTGAAAATACCCTACGCAGGATATTTACTATCAGGAAATAGATCAAATTTTTTAGATTACGAAGGAAACATTTTATGGTTTTATACCTGTACCAAAAAAGTATCACCACTATATGTTTTTGAAGATAAACGATGCTATAAAAGAATCCCTATTTTTTATAAGAATAAAGTACATTTCGTTGACACACTTTCAAGACGAACCTATTTCTGGGATACCGCAGTTCCATGTGGATCAGAAAATAGCCACAATGTAGTACAACTGAACCCTGATGAAGATAAATATTACCTTCTTACCCCATACCCCACATTAATGCAATCACTCAAAAAATTTTCACCAGAAAGCATTAGAGCTATTGCTCGAAACCCAAATATCGACTTACAATCAATTGGAATATATTCAAAATCCGATATCCAACATCACATTAGAACACAACAATTCCAAGAATTATTAACACAAATGGACACTATACAAAGACAATCAATTGACCAAAACTTACGCAAACTTGCCGAAACCGCAGGTTTTGCAGATATTTATACACAAGATTATAGCGGACATTTTAAAGACATTAAAGACTATATATATCTAAACGGTGAAAAATACCGACCACAAGATATCTCACCTATAAATATTTTTAGCTTTGTTACACTAAAAAATGAAATTCTTGATTTTCTAGGATGGCCCTATTACATCTTAGAAAAGTTGACTATTCTATATGCAATGTTTAACTTTATAGGATTTCTTTTTTCACTTTTAAAAGGAATCTATAACACATGTGCTATACACACACAAGTCAATAGACAAGCAAGTGTAGCACGCATACTATTTGCAGGATTCTTTGGATTTTTTTCATCATCAATAAACAAAATTCTTTTAGACGCACAAATAAAAGAATACAATACAAAAATAGCAACAAGACAGAACACATACGACGAAGAACATAACAATGTAGAAATAACGCCTACAGCACCACAGTTACCACCCCTACCACAAAACCATCCATTATCCCTAGTCCCACGAAATTTTCGAAATTTAGCAATAACACATAACCCAAATTTCAGACCAACCATATCACAAAGTCCCATTCAACAAATAATGACACACCATTCACAAGATGGAAATACATATGAACAAATTATAGAACAACCCCATACCACCGCTTTTCAGTCTCAAAATAATAATTTTTTTAGCCCACGATGAGCCGACAACTTGGATCCCTTCACCGCTCAAATTCCCACCCAACCAATCTCAACACTCCAATTACTATAATTCCACTTTTTGCTTTCCCGCCACCCGATTTCCCATCTAGTAATATAACATCAGGCATGAATTCAGACACTAATTCAAATATTTCAGTTTTATACTCCATTTCACAACTCAACAACCCTAATATTGAAACCCCCGATGAATTTGCAGACTCCAAACCATCTCCATCCAATAATTTTCAAATAAACTCCTCAAATTTTTCAACACCCCCCTTTCAGCCAATCCCACCAAATAACCCACTCCCATCCATTTCTACACCCTCTTACGCTTCCCAAGTCACCCCCACCTACTCTTCATTTCATTCAGACCGATCATCCAATTCTCCAGATACTCCCCAAATCTCCTAAGAACTAGATAATTTTATCACCCTACAACAACAACCCTTCCACCTTATCACCCCAACTATAAATCAGATTTCATCCACAATAGAATCATCAAACCCACCTCCCCCTACACCCTCTTCAGCTTATACCGTATCATTAGCACAATCATCCACATCCACCGAATCATCAAATAGCACTAATAGAGCCTATCGCACTTTCAAAAGAAAATTCCCAAACCATCCATTTCCAACAAAACCCGGAACAGCCCGTGAATATATTAATCATCCAAATCACACTAACACGAAAGAATTTTTAACAATCACCCTACCTTCATTTCCACAGTATACTTTAAACACCCCTCATGACACTAACGACACACGTAGCTTTGTAGACGAACATGTTTTAATGCCTACACTTCATTGGACATCATATTATCATTTTACTAATCCCCTTTGCCTACCATTATCTAATACTCACATCGATATAGAAAGAAATCAATATTTGCTATACCGACTCACCACACCACTAACACATAGACAATTTACTTATATAGGATATAAAAAGTCACTAAAAACATACACTGCACCCCGAGCTAACGAATATACGCTAGAATATTACGATCATAACATCATCCGAGCTAACCAAGACCAATTTTTAGATGATGATCGCTTCGCTAACCCACAAATCACAGAAAAATTCTTCATCAAAACACCATATGTATTTACACTCAATATATTTGATCGCAAATTCGACCACGTCATTTCTGAAGCACTAACCGACACACAAGCTTACGAAAGACTTAAAGAAAGATTTCAATTATTTTCACTAACCTTTAATTTCCTTGCACCACATGAACGCGATTTGCACTGCTCACACGACATTATGTTACGCACTAAACAAACCCACACATACACATACTATCGCTTCATACAAAATCATTTTGACCTGCACACTCCATCAAGACAACCACACCACCGTTTTCAGTTTATTAACTCTTAATACACTTCACCATTTTCCTTAACTTCACATATTGCATCAAAGATACTAACCTTCACGGTATTCTTCGCAATTATGATCCCATAACCCAAATGTATATTTTTTGTCCCAGCACGAAGACCCTTAATGCAGAAGAATCCAGACCCTTCCTTATCCCACATGAATTTATTCAACCAATAGAAATCCCAATATTAGAATTCATCCACAACACTAAATACAATCACAAATTATATAATCTCATCCAAAACACACCTTATGAGTTTGCAGTTGGCACTGAAGAACTAAAAACCATTAAAGCACTTCAATTGCTTTGGCCACTGCTTCAAACTAAAAACATCATTCGCATACTAGCAAAATTACTAACAAATTCCGACATAATACACGACATATTCCCCCACGGTTTTTTCCCCGACGACTAACAGGTAAGTGTAATTTATACATATTCTTCACTAATAAATTCAAATTAAAAACTAACCATTCTTTATCCATGTCTCATTTAAATTTTTAGTCTTCATCCCACGATCATCTGCAAAAAACACAAAAGAAAAATAAAAATAGAAAACTTCTTCAAATTCTTTAAAACTATATTAATATTTTGCACCAGCTAAATTCAATAAAATTCATACCATTGTAGTAAATTAATTTATAAATTGTTTCCCCACAAGCAGTAAATCTAATAATGATGAAGATTTGTAACTTAATTTTTCCCCAAAACTGGCAGTAAAATTGAAATTGTATGTAGTAAATTGATAAGACGAAAATGCAGCACTAACCTTTTGATCTTTTCATTCATTCGCACAAGAATTCTATCCAAACTCGCACAGCTCGCCCACGAAGAATTGTTTAAATAATGAATTTCAGTTTTAAGTTTTCACACTCAACAACTCTAACACACGATAACAATTTTCAAACTTTCCTTTAACCCGGTTGGAAAGGAATCATATACTAAACAAAACTAACCAACGCAGCTTACTAAACACCACAACACATAGAATAATAGCATGACTAAGAAAAGGAAACCAACGGTACCCAAACCGGATTAACCCAGTTTAAAACTGGATAAATTATTCTTTTGAAGACTATTATAAAGTCTAAGAAAGAAATAATAAAACACAAAAAAGTCGAAAGACAAACACAAACCAAAAACAATTTGATTTTTGAAAAAAGGACACAACCAACGAAACATAAGAAAAACCACCACAAACCCGACATAAAACGTTATCACATAACAGGACCTCTCACAGAAACCGCACGAAATCATACTCCCACTCCTGGCCTAACCAACCAGAGAGGACGTCCTGAGCATGCTCTATAGCCGGCCTAACCCACCGCGCTACATCCACGCTTTGTGACCACACTTCTATTTTTAACAAGAGGTACTCAAGGGTGAGTAACTCTTCAAAATAACCGAACTAAAACAAAAAGCTTTTGTGAAAACAAATAACCAAAATCATAATTAAAACACTGAACTAATAAAAATTTTAGAAAATGTAAATTATACCTTGCAGTATATAGATCAGCATACAACACCAAAGACGAACATCCAAAGACAAAATGACCCCACTACACTCGAAAAAGAATGGTCAACCACAATCAATATGCCGTCCACAATCACAACTCAAAGGATTTAGAGTACGACTTGACTTCGCAGAAAAGGACTTCATTGAACTAGACCAATGACCACCTCGATGTTCAAGTATACGTACAGATCCGAGTAACCAGGCATACCCTCCACGCACAATCTCCACGCCATTCCCAGACAAGGTCAAACACAAAAGAAGTTCTCTACATGAAACAGAAAAACCTGTCATAGCCAACCATTCTGAAATCAGATTTGAGTTTGTTGCGAAAACCCTGTCGTTGTCATAAGAAGACACAACGATTGAACCTGGAACTTCTCTAACAAGAGAACCCAGAAGAAATATGATGTTCGCCAAATACCAACGTCCATCATCCATCCTTTGAATTGCAGAGAGACAATTCTAAAAAACTCTGTAAAACCCGGATGGAAGAACCTGATCTGAACTACATTTTATGATTGGATAAATTAGATATTTTACCACTGTAAAGTATTTAATATTAACCAATCATGATCCATCTAACTAACAACCCACTTATTTGTAAGTGCTGAAATTACTTGTAATTTTAGCACCAGAGAGATTTGAATTTAACTTAGAATTTAGTTGCCTCTCCAAGAGAAATTCAGCAGCCGCAATAAACCAGTATACCCTAGATCTATTGAGCCTAGCAGAGACTAGTTAAACAACCTGAGACTAGATAGTATAAGAGTAAGATTAGGATCGGTATTAGACTAAGAAGTTGCACGAATCTATCCGGCCGAAAATAAGATAGCGTGACAAGCAGACGGTGTACCGTATCCGAAATTACTCTATGAGTTAACCACATCGGTCCTAACTCACTGTGATTGTTTCAAAGACAGTGTTATCCTCCAGTTTCTAAGTAAAGCTCGTGTTTACATCACAGTTTCGACGTCTTTCTTAGAATTTTTCAGAAATCACAAAATTATGCTTCAAATCCACTCATAAAAATCTCCTCTCGCTGCTGTTTCATATCTTTTACGCTCTCTGAGTCAAATTCTTGAATGTTTTGTTTGGCTTCCGACTATTTGGGCCTCTGGAATCTGTTTGCCAGAATTTACTCAAGGCCAGTCAGAGTCCAGTCAAAATGTTCAAGATTTGATATAACGTGAGCGGTGTTGTGTGTTTTGGTTACTCGTTGTTAGAAGTTATAGTGTGAACATTTCGCTACATGAAACTGAATTTCAAGCTCTCTTGTTAGACGTTTTAGTCTTCAGAAAGCTAAAGACTAAAACATCTAACATCAAGTCATCAAGCGATACAACACTGCTCGCATTAGGTGAAAATTTTGAATGTTTTGACTGGTCTCTGACTATGGTCTTGAATAGTTTTTGGCAAACAAATATGTAATTGATTTGTTATCCCTTCCCAACTGCCAATAACAAATAGCATAGCAAAACTAAATGAAATCGAAAGATTGGAAGTCAAATTTATCTTTATAGTTGAAGTCAAGAAAGACTGCTTGTATCAATGCGAAGCCCTGAATGTTACGACAGCGTTTCAAGGTCTATGGAGCAGTTTTTGCTTAAAAAATAATGACAAAAATTTCAAAAACAATGAAAAAAAATTTCAGAAAAAAAAACTTTTTGAGATTGCTTCGAAAATCACCCCACACGGCATATAAGTACAAAGTGATAGAGTTCCCTCCTAGTAACGTAACACTTATGCCAAATAGCCTGCTTCAACCAATTTGGAACAGTTTCTAAACCTGATTAAATCTTCGCTTACTCGTTAACGATGCGAATATTATCGCGCGTTAGTTTTCCAAAATTGGCCAAATTAACAGTCTTTAAACCCCCATACTTCTGACGGAAAATAATTTTAAATTTGAACTCAAAACATCAATACTTTTCAAAAAATATACAAATTTCCCTCAAAAATTGCTAATTAAAAAGTCGAAAGTTGTCTGGAGAAGCAAAACCACCCGAGCTATTCCGTGTTTTTCATCGAAAGTCGCACCAAAAATACTATTTCAAGCCTTTTTTTCCAACACTATTCCATAAATACATTAATTTTTGAACATTTCAACAAAACAAGTCCACAAAAGTTGTTATGAACACAACAAGACTGCTCGTATCTTCCTATTCAACACAAAATAGAGTCCTCGCTTTCCAATGCAGCTTTTGTTAGAAGTTATATGACAGTGTTGAGGCTTTGATTTGTTTCTGTTGCATGCGTTAACAAGACTGCTGGTATCAGGGCGAAGCCCTGAATGTTCTGACTGCCTTTTAAGAACTATGGAGCAGTAATAACATGAAAAAATGAAATGTAAGAAAACAAACTGAATTTTTTTAAATTTGAGATTTTTTTGTAAAAATTATCCCCGCACATGCCATATAAAGAACAAAAGGATAGATTTTGCTCCTTTTAACAAATCAGTTATGGCAAATAAGCTTCTTTCAACCAATATAGAAACATTTTTAAGACGGAACAAATCCCCGCTTACGCGTTAATAGGCGAATATCGCGCGTTAATTGTCCCAAATTGGACAAAATAACAGTCTTTAAACCCCCATATTTTTGCGGGAATTAACTATGACCAAACTTAGTTTTCCCCACGAAAGTCAAGTATCGCAAATGAACGTCATGCGAGATCGAGAAATATAATATGTTAAATCCCTTCTACTTGCTACTTGTTTTCAGATCGATGCCAAAAAATTTTGTGAGTGTCGAGAAAAATTTTTGAACGTTTTTCTAGTCAGAATTTTTCAACGCTAGGCATATCAAAGTGTTGGTGTCTGCGCTTTTAAGATTCTTTTTTGTGAAGGCAATTCAAGTTTATTTGGAAATTGACTTCGAATTAACGAGGCACTTAGCATATTGGTAAGACGTTCACTTTGAAATCGTCAGATCGTCTATTTGCTCCTATGCTATGGCAATGATAGTGTGTGAGGGCAAGCTCTCACTTGACCTCCAGCTTCAGGTCTACCACAACCTGACCAAATTTGGCTACAATAGTCGTACCACGTAAAAGTTCTAGACGCAAAAAAACGGCCTTGAGTCGCAAAAAAAACAGCTTCGCTCAGCAAAATAACACTGGCTGGAATGTAAGGAGATAAGACAAAAGGAATATCCTCGACAGGATTGTTAAGACCTACTGATCGATCCTCGGCGATTCGCACGAACTACATGAATTCTCGATTTACTTTGTTTGCACTGCTATTATGATCGGAACACTACATAATAGTTGAACAGCTACCAAATACCATTTTATTAAGTTATGTTCAAGTGTTCGTTGTTTTGTCCCTCATTTCAAAACTTGGTATTAATTTCATTAAAAAAATACTTACTTATTTTTATAAATGTAGCTATAAACGGTCTCGTTATGCACTCCCTTGGGTTGCATTGGCACTGGAACTAACGCTGAAGGTTCTGTCCAATAACATTTCTGCATACTTCCCGCAGGCTTTGTTCCATTTTTGCAGAAACCGTCCACTTCATCGTTAGTTCTGTTTAAACCATATTGATGCATGAAACAAGCAGCACATAGAAACAACTTCTGCTTTGTGTCGTTAGTTCCCCTTCCCATATCATTACAATTTCCCTCATCGAAACTTTTCTGGTCCTCCATAGTAAATGGTAATCCAAAAGTCTCGTTAGCTGCAGCAAGCCTAAACTTGGCAGATTTATCTGCATTAGTAAGGGCTCCGTACTCTATTCTCTCAACATGATCGTCAAATAAAAAGTTGTAAATAGTCTTAGTAAAAAGAAATGTTTCTTTTGTCAAAATGGAAGGTCCGCCTTCAAAATAGACAGAGTTAGCAGCAGTCGAACTTGTTTTTGACGCAGTGTCAAAAAATCGAGGATAAAATTCTTGCGCTTTCCAGTATATATTATTTATAGTCTTCGTTTCAAAGGGCAAAACTAAGTTAAATTCGTCTTGGTAAAAATGTGCACTTTCAATTTGAAATGATATCATACCGTAATATGGGGTAATGAACGGGTTTGGCAGCTTCAAGGCAACATTATGAAGTTGCGAGAATTTCAGGGCTATGAAGAACGTTTCTTTCTGTGGTGTTATCGTCAAAATGTCTCCCCTTTTGGCCTTTTTGAAGCAGTTTATCAGTTCAAAATATGCCAACAGAGGAGATTCAAGAAGAAGTCTTGAATACAAATTTGAAATCTCAGAAGCATTGAAATAATCTAAATCGGAGCCCATGAATTGAACAGAAAACACGCCATAACTCATAAACTTCGCCAATGCAGCCGCAAAAATATAAGTCTCGGTCAAAGCAACTTTTTGAAAAGTTACATTCAAAAGCGATGGTGGGTTTCCGCTTATTTCAAAACTGTCGGAAAAGTAGTCGGCATCAAGCGCGTAGAGTTGGAAAACGCCAACTTGATCGTTAGTATCCTTTGGAGAATTTATTGTACAAGATTTGATCACCTAGAAGAGCGTCTTCATGATACAATAGTTCGTGCAATTCTGATTATTATCTTCACAATGTTTTATATTTAAGGAAATTAAAACGCATACTGGAGAAACCAGCAGCGAAACTAAATGAATTGAAATTCTAAGAAAAACAAGACTGCTCGTGTATCAGAGCGAAGCCCTGAATGTTCCGACTGCATTTTACGGCCAATTACTTAGAAAGGTGGAACAAAAAGCTCAAGAATAAGTAAGTAAACAGAAATGTGGTAACTATAATCAGAGCTTACATTCGGATTTTTATCCACCCTGTTTATATTTGAGATATAAAAAAATGAACTGAAACCCAAAAACCCAAAACGACTCTCTTTCTTTCTTTTTTCAGGTTCCAATTCGAAGCACTTTAATTCTTATGTTCTTTTTTTCTGTATACCAAGCACCCAGGGGCGGATTTAGTATTTTCTCTCGAGGGGGGGAGGGGGGGAATTTAGAAAAAATTTCGAAAATTTTGTCGACTTTTTTTAAGGTGACCAAATTGATTTTGTGAGCTCTTGAAAAAACAGGCCAAAAAATGCGTTTTTTTTTCGGCGCGCGCTCCCCCCTCAAAACAAGTTTATATTGGCGCCGAAGGCACCTTTAGAAAAACTTTAAGGTCCGTCACCAAAAATGGAGATCTCAAAATGGCACTATTTGGGTCGGCAGCGTGTCGAATCCCTGCGGAGAAAGAGCGAGAAAAATCGAAGTTGTCACCCGAGCAGAAATATTCGGTCACTTTCTTCGAAAGTCGGAATAGCTACTTGCACTACCTAACATGGCAATAGGTTGGAATGAATAGAAAAAAACTTACTTGATAAACATTTCCGACCTGTGGCAAAGAAGCCGATAAAAAACGAACAAATAAAAGTCACGCAGATAACAATTTTTTTGTCACGCAGATAACATTTTGCTAGCAAAAAAACAGGTCCAGGCTAACTTTGACCTCATGACCTTTGTTTTCCATAGCATGAACGTGACCTCCACTTTTTTGGGACAAATTGATATCACGAACTTGGTTTACTTAATAAGTAGGCTGAGCATATGACACTTTTGAACTAGTTGTTAACCCAAAAAGTAACTTTGTTGAACTAGTTGTTAACCCAAAAAATAGATTCTGGTTTAATAACGGTTACCAGTTGAAAACATAAAAAACATCGTAAGCAAAAGAACAAAACATGTTGCAACTGGTAATGCAAGGGCAAAAAAATCCAAGTTTCTCCTCTGAAGTAAAGTTTCTATAGTAACATTTTTTTTTTTACAAAACGTCGAAAAGAACAAACAAAAGCTGTGAAAAGTAGGTTGTAGCGTTACCTTTATTCTCCATTATACTGAAAATCACGTCTGTCGTGAAACCAAATGTTTTGTTATTTTTTCAAAAACTTGAAATGTTAAAACTAAAACCGAAATCGCACCCAGGCCAGATCTAGGACATTTAAACATATATATTGTTTAAGGCTAACATACCAAAAATGATTGTTATAGAATCGCTTTCTGAGATCATTCAACTTTAGCTTGAGAGATAGTCATGGAACCTTCTAGTGCGTTTTCAGACTTCTCTGCAAATATCAAATTTTGCGCCAAAATACCCTTTTTGGGTATTTTTTGAAAAAATGTTGCCGAAAAATTGCGTTACTTTGGTGGGTGGTGCGCTTTAACCGCGTAAAAGTTAATATAATGAAACGCGAAAGTTGCATGAAAAAAAAACGCAAACAGAAGTTGGCTTTTCTCAACATTGTTTTAATTAACTTGTGAACAAAATAACTGTTTTTAGCAGTGAACAAAAACAATAGATTTTTCTTTGTTGAATGAAAAATTTTACGAAAATTTTCACATCAAAAATATATCGTTTATAGTAAAACAATTCGGAAGTTAAAAAACAAATTACAATCCGAGGGACCGGCTCTATCAAGAACCGGCAACGATCTGGGCGCCAAAGCAGTTAGATGAAAAAAATGAACTTTGGAGGAGAAACGAAGAGAAATTTCTCAACTGGAATCCGCAATAAAAGATAAAAATAGAGCAGTACACAGATTACTTTTGGCCGGACTAAATTTGGTAAAGTATTACCAAAAGGAGGGACTTCTGGTTTAGAGAAGAGGGCAAAATCTTGAATAGAAGGGACCCCCGGAATCCCAAGTTGGTAGCCGCTATCCACGCACTCAAACTTATAGCAAAAATGTGCTCTTCCACCGTTTCCCCTACCAGCATTTTTGAAAATTATCTGGCTGCTGTTCATGCTGTTTAAAATGAGAAGTACAGCATAGTATAAGAATTGACTTTTCATTTCAATGCACAAAAGCAAACACAATCGGGCTAAATTGCATGAATTAAAAATGTATTTTTTTTCCTGCACAACCAACGTTTCATTCATTTTGGGGGTTTACAATATTATTAAGGCGGGACTATGTTAGGAAGGAGTCAACTAGTCCTGAAAAACCAGCTAGACCATGAAATTATTAATAACTTAGATAGGATAAAATAAGTCCTTGAAAAACTATCAACTTGAATGAAAATGAAAACCGGAAGGATTTAAGCTGGAAAAAGTTGCTGATTCAATGAATTACGATGAAACATTTTTGAGCTTGGCCTACGATAACACAGCAGGCAATTAATAATTACTCTAATTTTTGAAGAAAAAAAATTATTTAGAAAAAAACAACGATTTTGTGGGCTATTGTATCTTAGTTCGACTTTTCCATCACATATGCACTGATTTGTGTTCTCTTCCGACATTCCAGCAGGTAAAGAAGCTTCCTTCATCGCGCATTTTTGTTGCCCACTTTTCCTAATACAAGATAAAGAAATCACCAAATAAAGGAAAAAGAAATTACCCATTTTGGGAAAGATTTGGTTTGTGACAAATAAAAGAAACTTGGAAAATAACTGCCAAACTCTGTTGGCCTATTTTCATCAAAGCTTAGTTTTTGAATGAGTTACAACATGCACTAGTGGTTAAAAATAAGCGCAAATTTAAGGTTTTATTCTGTAAGATGCCTGTTTTCAATGTGCATTTTGGACAAGATTTCCTTCGAAGTTCAGTAAAATTTTTACATAGACCGAGAGTAGATGATCACTGCTACGCTCTATGAAAAAACCAATTTTTGTTTTTCATGATTTTCCAGTGAAAACCTGGTCTGAAAATGCAAGTTTTCCTCATCTGCACTAAATTTTTTACTTCGCGTGAATAAATAACAAACGTCTGAGTTTAGTAAAAATTTCACCCTGATTGTTTCCATTTTATCACTAAGAGTGCTTCATGTTGCATGAACAAATTTTATACTCCGCTTAAACAAGAACGATTTAACTACGATGCAAAAGTTAGCGCAGATGAAGACATATGGCGTTTTCAGACCCGGATTTTATTGGAAAGTCATTAAAACCAAAAATTGGTTTTTTCATAGAGCGTAGCTGTGATCATTTACTCTCAGTCTATGTAATAGTTTAAGTGAATTTGGAAGGAAATGTTGTCCAAAATGTGCATTGAAAACAGGCATTTTACAGAGTAAAATCCTGACTTTGCGCTTAATTTTGTCCATTAGTGTAGTTTCAAACCGAGCTTGGTTTTTTTTTGAGTTTTTGATATGACTCTTCATCAGTCTTATGATAAATCAATGAATCAACTGATTCAATCGAGTCATGTTTTTATTTTGCTCTATTTGGCGCCATTTTCTAACGATTTCACTGACGCTCAGTTTTATTAAACAATGATCAGAATAATTCGAAATCAGTTTGATGACATAAATCATCCAAGCTTTGTGGAATATTCGAGCCGATTTTTCTTTTAGATAAAATTTCAACAGATTTTCCAAATGGTGTTACAGGCTTTTTTCATTTACAACGCCAGTCACTAAACCATTTAAGTTCATTTTTTTTCTCCAAGTCACTTTTGACCCTTTTTGATATCAAAAATAATAATGTTGCCATCAAAATGATTTCAACCTCGAAAGTTTTTTCAATGCTTAATAAAAAACTACAAAAAAATTATCGGAGTGTATCGAGGAATATATATATATAAAAATTTAGTTGTGATTCGAACGACTTTGAAAATAATCCGAAATTTTTCAAATGTCGATACGAGGAAGCAACTTAAACGGTTTTAAATTTTCGTCTAATTTCAAGCAAATAAAGCGGGCATATGAGAAATATATTTCATTTTAGCAAAAAACTTTAGTTTAATCCAAGAAAACTAAGGTTTCGAAGTTTCAAATAGCGCTCTCTCGGCAGTGAAATATTTTCACTGACGCGAGAGCTTAGTCTTGAAACTGTCTTAAATTGGATCTAACTCACTTCGGCAAGCACATTAATCAAACAATTATCAACGGACTATTAATTCAAACAGAACTTCGTCACGGCAGTATTGTTCCGACCATTGAAAATGGGGAGGAACTTTGTACTCGGGCGTGTTTTTATTTTCGTCCCACGCAAAATCAGGTACCACAAAACAATCAGCGGACTGAGTTGACTGATATAATATTTTGAAACCATTTTTCAAACTTTTATATCTTTTACGAGAAATAGTGTCGAGATAACACCTTTGTGAAATTTTTGATGTTTCATCTATATTCGAGCAAGTAAAGCGACTGATCAGCTTACTGATCAGCTTACGTAGCTTTTGTATGCTTAATTTAAGCCTTAAAAATAGCTATACTCAAGTAAATAGCTATCAGAGAAAAAAAGTAGCTATCAGAAAAAAAACTAGCTATACTCAAGTAAAAGGTAGTTTTTGAAGTTTTTAGCATCTTTGTTAAAATAAAAAATTTCAGAACATAATTGAAATTGTTTTAAAAAAATTGTTAAAATTTTTTTACTGATTTGTTTTGATTTTCTTATCTTTTTAAAAAAAAAACTGAAGTTTTCCATTTTGCCGATTTTACTATGACTGTCGAGTAATCCTAAGTTCTAGGTTTTCGTTCATATATTTTTTCATCGCATCACGAAAAAAAAACGACACTAACTTGAAGAAAAAAATTCATATTTATGTTGAAACTATGGTCCGAACCTTTTGTGCTACTTGTACAGTTACCGGCTATTCTTGTTACACTGTGAAATTACTTTTCACCCGCTGAGGGCAAACAATTCATCTGCGCGCATGGGTTGACAATCTTATAATACATAATCTTATCACACAATTACCTATATTGCGTCTATGGAAAAAAGCGTATCATAAAATTAGCATAGAAGGAAATCAATCGATAAGCTTTTTTTGATCGGAAAATTTTTAAAAATTTAATACCATATTGACCGAAAATTCAAACAAAAAATGAATGGCAAATTTTTTTTACATTATCAGAGAAAAAAGGCACATGCTGAAGTTGGGCAAAAAAGGAACAAATTGCCGATTAAAAATAGCGAAATCAAATCTTATTTGAGCGGAAAAGTGGGTCTTTCTATTTTCACACTGTTTTTTCAGTCTATGAACTATCATGTTTCTGTAGGACATAACTTTTACTGCAATAATTGAAAAAAAACTTGTGAAAATAGAAAGACTCGCTTTTCCGCTCAAAAGGGATTTGATTTCGCTATTTTTAATCGGCAATTTGTTCCATCTTTGCCCAATTTCAGCATGTGCCTTTTTTCTCTGATAAGAATGCAGTTTTAATAAAACTTTTTTGGCCAATTGGATGTATTAGCAAATAAGAAAATATAGCTTTTGGCAATTAGGCGTATAGCTTCACGCAAAAAACATATAAAAAATCATGAAAAATCAAGCACAAGCCTAATCAATTAATTTTTGAATTGAATCAATTTCAACTCAAGTTCAATCATTTTCTGCGCTGAGTTACTTCGAGACTTCAAAAAATTCATGAAATTTTCTCGAAAAAAATCTATTCTAAGTTGGTTTATTTAAAACCCTATAACATAATCAAAAACGAACGATACTGTTTTCAATTCAGAGCCCAGGGCATCAGCATCTTTCCAAATCAATATCGTTTCATATCGTTTTTTTTCGCAGCTAGGTCAAGTATGTCAAATTTGAAGCTATTTGCTTTAAATTTGTAAGTTGTTATTGTTCCGACTTTCGAGGAAAGCAAGGAAGATAAATGTCCCGGTTGATTTTTTATTCAGAACGATTTTAGAAAAGTTAACGGCGTTTGGGCATCGATCGCGAAATCTTTGGATGGCCAAGCTAGTTAATGGGCAGTCAGAGCGAAGTAATGGGCAGTCAGAACATTCAGGACTTTGGTTTGACACGACAGTCTTGTATTATTAAATTAAACAGACATTTGATTTTAAATTATCAATGGAACAATATTTACCACTTCAATACTAATCGATAGCAGTGAGTTCAATGCAAACATGTTACAGCATTGATTTTTAAATTAGCAACGGAGCAAAAGTTAAGACAAGGAAACAACCGTCGACAGACACAATTTAAAAAAAAAGCTTCTATACTTTTTTAAAGTTTAAGTCCCACTTGAAACTACAATAAACAACACTTGCACTTCAATTAACAAAAAATGCTCAAAGTACAAAAAAATAATTACGCGGCAACTAAGCCGGAAAAAATGAACAGACAACAGTTGAACCAAAAAATTGTTTTAAAACAAAAACTTAATCTTTCAAGCCCACCTGAAACTAGAATGAACACCAGTCGCACTTGCAACTACAATGAAAGTGCTTACAACACAAGCAAAATCCATGGTGCTGCAATTTTGCTGACAAAACGAAATTCCGGCAGTTCAGTTTGTAAAAAAATAAAATCAATTGCTTTCATACTGAAAAAAAAACAAGATCTGGTCGGGACTTGAATCCCAAACCTTAGGGTGCAACGGCATTATCCCCAGGCCAAGTGGGAAGGAACCTAAAAGATGTTCACAGAAGACAAGTAGAAAAGCAGTGAAATATTGCGATAAATTTGCAAGTAAGTTTTTTTGCCAAAAACAAACAAGCTCTTCTTGGGAAATCAATTGAGTAAATTTTCATTAGCGAGAAATAGATTATTCAAAAATTGTGTTTATTTTATCTGAAGAAGTCTTAATAAATTGAAAAAATGATTTTTCTCACCAGAATTTTTACCTAGAGATGACGCTGCACGTGGCAATTGTTAGCAACTAGAGTAAACTAAACGTCAAAAAATAGTTATAAGAATTTTTTTTGAAAGAGACAAAAACAAACATTCTATTGAGTTCTTAAAAAATGCTTTCTGCGGGAATCAAACTTCAGACCTCGAGTGTTCATCTCAAATGCCTCACACAATTCTGCTGCTGAGTCAGAGAAACTGAAACACTAAACTAGCTACTGATGAAGCGTAATTTAGTAGAAAAAAAACAATGATTTTGTTTCAATGGTAAGAGAAAACATCGGCTAAATTTGACCTTATTAACACAAGCTAATTTAAAAAAAGGTGGACGATATTTTTTCATGTGCAAAATTAGGACAACCAGTAGCGGATTTGAGGGAGGGCCTCCGCCCCCTCCCGCACCTCAGGCATTTGACACCGACACAACCCAAAGGGTCGCCCCTTTGGTTTTTTCAAAACATTTTTCAAAGGACGCCTTTGGCGCCGGTCCATTTGTAGTAGAGGTGTGAACGTACTAGAGGTGTGAAAATGAGTCCAAAAATGTTTTGAAAAAAACCAAAGGATTTAGCGATGAGTTAAAAGCATAGACTAACAAAATGGATCGCAAAAACATTGATACAAAAGAGCATAGCCATCTGACAAATCGAGAAGTTTTAATGAAATTAAGGAGGCCGAGATATTGTTTGCCTAACTTGAAACGTTGCAGCTTTCGAGTTTTAAAAGTTCAATCTATGTACAGCTTTTTAAATTAAAGAATCTCTGTTTGTCTTCTTTAACCATTTTTGAAAAATATATCAATATTTTTTCTTCTGCTAGGAAATCCTCAAGTTCAAATTAAATTTTTTGAGAAAAAAATCAAGCTTTTTGGCTCCAATTAAATTTCAGTTATCGAAGGTATTTTTCTCTCGTATATTCAAAGTGAACTATGTTTGCAGGCTAACAGTTTTTTAAACTTTTAAAAACAGTCAACAGAAAGTTGGAAGTGTGAATGAACCCAAGAAACCAAACATGTATTCATTCAAAAAAAAATTTCACGTTCGAGTTTTGCAGATTAAAAAAACACTAGGTTGGTGCTCTTCGAATTTCACAAATAATTTTATGCGGTTTTTTATGAAACTAAATCAATCAGAAAAAAATGTGCTGAAATAAGAAGATCTGATTTCTATTCTGCTAGGATATCTCAAAGTTTGGATTTAGAAATAAAGACATAGAAATTTAGCATATAAACTTGAATTCAATTTTAGCAATCAAGTCAAGCCAAATGAAACATAGCGTGATCAAGGAGGCGGAGCAATAAGCAGAATGGTCTACGAGCAGAATGGGTCTAAGAGCAGAAAAACAGAGAAATATTGACTTAAGTTGGTTTATACGGGCTAATTGATAAAAATAAAGCAATAATTGGAATCGTCAAAAAAATATCGAGGAAATGAATAAATTATGTTTAAATTGAGTAATTTCAGTTTTTATAATTAAAGTTTTATTTGAAATCTTGCGGTCTTATGCACAAAACGGCCCAAAATCAGTATTTTATCACCTTTCTTGAACTAATTGGCAATTTATGCACTCAAAATCGAATAACATGGTCCTGCATTTCAAATGAAATTTCAAGCAGATAAAAATGCTGGCCGACATGCGCTAAGCTATTAAATTTGTGATCTACTAAAGCCATTTTTTTGAATTTTTCTTGTGTTGTTTGATTGAATTGCCTGACCATGTTGTTTGAATTTGTTTGGCTAACATTAGCCAATCGGATTCGACTGCATAAATTTAAGCTCAAGATGTAAAAGTATTGATTTTGGGCCGTTTTGTGCATAAGACGCCAAGACTTTAAACAAAATTTTAAGAAAAAAATTGAAATTACTCAATTCATGCATAATTCATTCATTTTCTTGGTATTTTTTTGACAATACTAATAATTGTTTTATTTTTATCAAATAGCTCGTATAAACCAACTTGAGTCAAATTTCTCTGTTTTTCTGCTCTTGGACCCATTCTGCTCTTAAACCATTCTGCTTATTGCTCAGCCTCCATAAATTGCCAATCAGTTCAATAAAGGTGACAAAATACTGATTTCGGACCGTTTAGTGTATAAGACCCAAATCTTGATTAAATTACTCAAATTATGCATAAAATGTTTGTTTCTCTGGTATTATTGACATTTCTGATAATTAATTTACCGATTAGCACAAAAAATTGATATTTTTCAGTTTTTCTGCTCTTGGACCTTTTCTGCTCTTAGACCATTCTGCTTATTGACTGGCCACCCGTGATAAAAATTTCAGCGCTTTTCCTGAAAGAAAACACCACAACTGAAAACTTCAAGTTTTGACACATACAAATCCTTGAATCTAAAAATCTTAAAGTGGAGTCGTTTTTGGCACGATGAAAACCTTAACAATTAGAAAACACGAGTCAATGAAAATGGAACTTTTTTATTTGCAATCATTAAGACTGTGCATATACGAAGTCATATGTGCTGATTGCTTCATTGTGTCAGTCGACTCAAAACTGCAGAAAACCAAGCAACCATTGATTCTTTACTTCAGTGATATGCAATTGCTCAACTTTTTATCTTTTAACTCTATATTGAAATACAGAGCTGACTTAAATTATCCGGACTAAGAAAAGGTGTGAAAACTAAGATCTCTATTAATATTAACACCTTTTTTAACATTTACATAAATTTTAATAAGTAATCAACAAATACAGATAAAAGTAAACATAAATCAACAAATTTACATACATACATACATACATACATAAAAACATACATACATACATACATACATACATTTTTTCGAACTGCTTTTATTCTACGAAGAATGCTCCGATACAACCGATGAAAGTAGTCGTCTGGAAATGGCTTAATTATTTCAAAAACTTTCCCAATAAGTTCTGTAACTGTTGTAGGCTGTTTTTCACGAATATTATGTTTCATTTAATTCCATAAAATTTCAATAATATTCAAATGTGGAGATTGCGCGGGCCAGTTTTCCAAAACTTGAAAACCATTTTCCTGAAGAAAAAAAAATTGTCGAAAATTTCAAGAATTATGGCAACTGGCATTGTCTTGCTGGAAAATTTTGTCCAGATAAATGTTTTTCATCAAGTGGATTCCAAGTAATTTGCAATATTCGGCAGAATTAATGTTTCCGTCGATGACTACAATATCTCTTTTCCCAGAAAATTTTATGTAGCCCCAAAACATCACCTTTTCCATCAAATTTTGCTGTTGGAGTGATATATTTGGGATAACGCTTATTTGGGGGTCGTCTCACATAAATTTTGGCGCTGGAGTATAACTCAACGATGGTTTCGTCTGAAAAACTATGTTTTCCTAAAAATTTTGTTGTTTATCTCGAAAATTTTGGCAACATTTTTCGCGTTTTTTTTCTGTTATGTCCCAAATTTTCGGTTTTTTGGCACTGACTCGGGCTCTCAGTCCTTTCATGACCAAAATTGATCAATTTTTGCTGGCTGAATAATAAATAAGCGGATCGAAAATAAGCCCATAAAAAATGTAGCAACGTTTTTGTTTAGGTTTTTGAATATTTTATTTATTGTTGAATGTAGCACGAATCTCTAAATAACCGTCAAGTTTGAATAATGAGTTTTTTTAAAAAATAATAACGCTTTGCTCAGTTTCATTTTCACACCTTTAGTCCCGATAATTTAAACAGCGATTCCGTGTTTCAATATGTTTCCGTTTTCAACTCAGTAACTTCGCCACAAAATTTAAGCTTATCTCTTAGAGACTAAGTTTGGCTTTGGCTTAAAAAGTATCTGAAACTTCTTCGCCAATGGTCAAAACAGAGAACGTTCCAAAAAATATATCTTTATCTACATATGAAACATACATACATTTCGGTTATTTACATTTGTTGAGCCCATTCGTTTCAAAAAACAAATTCAAGGTAGACAGTCTATAAGTCGATGGCAAACTTTGACGCACGAGAGTTCTCGATAAAGTTAACATTCGACAATCTACTAAACTAGTGCGCCTTTCCCATTATGAAGCCAATTTCAATGTGGAGTGTCTATAATTCGATGTTGTTTTTTGAGCCTCGACAATTCTCTTTGAGTAAATACTCTTCTAAGCTACTGTCCCTTTCCCATTATGAAGTCACTGTACACTAGTGAGTCCGCATACTCCCCTGTCGGTCGTTTTCGCTCTAAGAACAGTCCCATTTGGTCTCTGGGGGGATCTGCGATGCTTCTGTCCCACGGGATCAACTCAATGCCCAGCAGGTCTCTAATTTTGGCTGCTATAGTCTGAAAATTAGGCGTGCTTTGTTCTGTTGAGATGCTTAAATCAACTCAACGCACAGGTTTTTTATTTTGGTACCTAGTGTCCGAAAAACGTATTAATTGTGTTTACATGATTTAAAAACTCTCAAGATATTACGACTTTGATTAACACTATTCGCCAAAAATTAAGAAAAATAAAACAATAAATTTTCGGTTTTTTTCAGACAATATCAAAGATTCTTTTTGTACTGAAAACAATTCATAACTAGAACTATAAATTGCAGGCAACAACCTCCCAAAACTCTCAATGAAATCTATGTAGACAAGGAATTCAACATTGATTTCGTCTTTTACCATTTATCTTTTTCCCTCGAGCTTCGAACAGTTGTCTCGTGATTGCACAGCAAACAAGGATTTAAAAACACACTCGCAGCCTAATCTGGGTAGTCGAAAAGAGCCGAACATGCCTACGCTATGAACATCCGCTGCCCTGATCGTCTTTAAAAAAATTCTACCAAATTAACGTACTTTCATGTGTTCGAAGTCAGTGATTCCAATCTGTGGAAAGTGGGAACAGTCCATCAAGATCAGCTTCCTCCCGTCAATGAAGTTGTCCGAAAAACACTCCTGAAACAATTAGCCAACATTCCCAAATCCGCTAACATGTTACGCATCGACGTTAACGTTTTGTGCAAGTTGTGGCATTACGCAACCATCACATCAAATTACCGATTATAGGTTTGAACTATTAAGGTCTGTTCTATTTAAGTGTTTTCTATCATCATTCGTAGCACAAATAAATTCATCAAGATTAAATTACATTCATGAACGTTATTTCAAGAATCATTTTCCTTCCCCTTCCATAATAATCTAAACGTCCATTTCATGACGTTTACATGAAATGTTCTCAATTTCAGCGCCAAAATTTCTAGAAAACTTCTGAACTTCAACTACCCAAACGTTGAACTTGTAGTTATCTCAAAACATGTAAATCTTAAAGCGTAAGTTGTAAGCCTTATGCATCTATATATATATTGATTGAAGATTAATTTATTTGCTAATTTTGAAGATATTTCACGTATCTGTCGGAAATAGTCAAAACAAACAAACCAACTTTTATGGTAAAACGCTTTGACAAGTTGTGCACATTAAATGTTATTAATCTGTCAGTTAAGTGTTGACATTATGTATTAAGAGAACTCTTTCGGCCAAACAAAAAATCGTAAGATCAAATTTTTCATAAATTGGAAAACAAAACAAATTGAATTAGAACACAGAGGGGAAGCTTCGCTTCGCAAACACTTGCAAGAAAACGACAAAAAGCAGCTCTATAAAGTGCAAAAATAAAATTGGCCCTGAATGTTCCGACTGCCTTTTAAGGTTTATGGAGCAGTAATAACATTAAAAAAGTAAATGTAACAAAACCAAATGAAAATTTTTGTTTTCTAAAATTTGAATTTTTTAATGAAAATCATCCCCCCACACGCCATAAAAACTACAAAAGAATAGATTTCGCTCCTTGTAACAAATCAAAAATGGCAAATAAGAATCTTTCAACCAATTTGGAACGATTTCTAAGAGGGATTAAAACTCCGCTTACGCATTTATAGCGCGAAATATATCGCGCGTTAATTGTCCCAAATTGGCCAAAAATGGCAATCTTTAAACCCCCATAACTTTACGAAAAATAATCACAGGTGAAATATCGTTTCAAATTTAAGCTCAGGACAACAATACCTTTTGAATGATATAAAAAAATCCGTCAAAAAAGGCTAGTAAAAAAGTCGAAATTTGTCTGAAGAAAAAAAAACCCACCCCGAGCACAAAGATTCCGTTACTTTCGTGTCGAAAGTCGGAACAATAAGCCTCGAATTATTAAAAAAAAAAATTCGGCAACCTTTGAGATTCGAACCTGCGACCTTAAAATTTCCAAATTAGAGAACACTCTTAATGAATACTTTTATTTGCGAGTTATGTTAGAAAAAAAAGAAGGTTTGTAATAACACACTAAGCTGATCGCAAGTGTAAGCACACTTCAAGAGATCTAAATTACACTTTAGAAGCTAGATTTATGTAATTATTAACGAGCAGTAATCGGTCGCTGTTGCACAGAAAACAAGATGTTAAGGTCAGTGTTCTGAAAACAATATGAGCTGCCTTTTCTTCTTAACCAAAAGAAAAATAACCAAAAAAAAAATTGCATGTAGTTCTTAAGCAGGGGCACAACAGCGGTTCGCCGTGATGAGCTGTACAGCTCGTATGTTGGTCCTATCCCTCGTGGATAAATGATCTTAATTAATTCTTATTCAAGCATTTTGTGGCCGGTACCTTTAAGTTTTATGTCTCTCTTTTTTTCTGAACTTTTCTTGATCTCTTTAACTATACCCCTCAATCCCATTGAAAAAGAGGGGATATTAGTTACTAGATAATAAGTGCTCACATACTTAACCATTCGTTTAGCTCTTTATAAGAGTGGTTATACTTACTAGTAGCTACCATGGCGGGGAAATAGTAAGAGCGACCCTTTTTCTTACCCTGTACTGTGGATACCCGATGCTCTCAATCCAGTCCTGGACCTCCTCGCAAGTCCAGTTGAGAGCCACTGGCTCATCTGGTCTGGATGAAACCGGCCTGGAAGAGGACGTTTTACTCTTTCTACTCACATTCGACGGACTTCTCTCGCCTTCCATTTATAGTCAATTTTACTAGAACTATTTTGATCTATTATTATAACCAACATATACCTGAAACATTATAACCATGAAAAATGGTATTATTGACTTTAAGGTGATAAAAATCAACTAAATTTAAGACACGTGGGACTGGATGGACCCATAGATGCATGCGCTTTTTCTGTTAAAAAAATAATTTAGCTCATATTTCTTTTGTTCAAAGGCGTGAGTATACATTCGCGTATTCTGGGCGCCTATTTTCATTCTAAATTACTACCTGCTACCCTTTGAAGCGATTTTTCAGCATCCATTTTCGGCTGATAGACTTTTAGAATTTTCCATTATGTTGCTGCTATCGGTACTCAAAATTCAGGGGCATAAGTGCGCGTCAAACAAACAGACCTTTGTATAAACCATTCATGTTGTATCAAAGTTGTATAAACCATTCTCTCAAAGCATTTGCCAGTTCCATTAGAGTTTTCGGTTCAATTCGGTTTAAAAAAACAAATGGCAAGTTGAAGATTTTTCGGAGTTAAAAAAATTGTCAGCAATGCTGCCTATAGGAGATGCTGCGTATTGTTCCGAACATTGAAAATGGGGAGGAACTTTGTATTCGGGTGTTCTTGTTTTTTTGCTTTTGTTTTCCACGCAAAGCCAGGTACCAATACTCATCGGGCTGGATTGAGTGATACATCATATTTAAGCCCTTTGTCGTGATTCGAACCACATTAAAACATCTCAAACTTCTTATAGGGTCGAGAAAAACCGATTTGAAGTGTTTGATTTTTTAGTCTAAATTCGAGCAAATGATGCGCGCGAGCAGGCTTAGTGGCTTATTTTTGCTTTTGCTTACTTCAGGCCGTGAAAACTTAGGTTTCTATAAGTTACGTTTTTTTGGAGTTTTTTAACGCCGTTAAGAAATTAAAAACTTCGAACATTCAAAAAACTTTTGCAAAAAAAATTTGAAATTTAGAATTTTTTTTTTGATATATTTTTTTTGTATCTTGGTCATTTATCTGCAACTTATGCCTTTTACTATGACTTTCCAATATTCCTAAGTTTTAATTTTTTCTTCAGATCGAGCGAACAATTTTTGTCTCAGTTCGAGCGAACAAAGCAACCGAACAGTCTTTTTATTTTCCTTACAAATAAGCTACAATAAATCATAATCGGACTGGGTTGAGTGATAAAACATACTAAAACTCTTTCAGCTAGGATTCGAACATCAAAATTTTTTTCCCGGTGTCGAGAAAAACCGGTTTGAAATTTCTGATTTTTTGTCTAATTTCGAGCGAGGGAGCAGGCTTACATTAGCTTATTTATGCTTAATTTACGCCTTAAAAATCAAGTTTTACTCTGATGAAAATAGTTTTTGGAGTTCTTAGCTTTATTTTAGGAATCAAAATAGTTTTTTAATTTGTGGAAAACCTGTTTAAAATTTTTGATTTTTGGTCTAATTTTGAGCTAATAAGGTGATCGTATATGCTTACAACAGCTTATTCAAGCTTAATTTCAGCCTTGAAAATTAGTTTTGTCCGAGTAAGGGTAGTTTCTGAAGTTTTCAGCGCAATTTTGGGAATAAGAAGCTTGTGAAAATTTTCATGTGAAATTTTAAAAATATATATTTTGTTTTGTTTTTCTAGTCATTTTTCTTCAAAAACTGTTTCCCAATAGACCTATTTTCTATTTTACTATGACTCTCAAATATGCCTAAATTTTATTTTTTTCGTTCAGTTTTTTATTATAACCTGCAGAAAAAAAACGACACCAAGTTGTAAAATTTTTTTTTTGTATATTTAAGACTGTGGTCGGAACACTCTGTGCTACTTGCACAGTAACCGGCTATCCTGGTTTATTTTTGTGATCACGGCAGAAACTGCATTTTTAATAATCGTGGCAATATGTGCAGTACAGTACCGAACAATCTATCTGTTAAATTTCGCGCAGATGTCAAACCGAGAAACTTCGGTTATTGAATTCGGCTTCGGTCCGGTTATTAATCAAAAGGTTACATCAATTCCTGCTCTAAGATTCTGAGAGAGCTACAAAAAGCAAACTAGATTGCTTGAAAAGCTGATAAATTCATCAAACCCTCTTCTCCCTTTGATGTCCGATCGCTCTACTTAGTGAGAAGGAATTTTTGACTATCGTGTTTTTCCAAATTTAACGAATCTCTAATAACGCGTGTAGCGTCAGATAAAAGCCTTTCAAGCCGTCTTTATAATTCCAAACACATTTCCTAAAAAGTTCGTTGGTCTTGAAAAACAGCCTTGAATAGTTCCGCGTTTTCTTTCAGGCAATGAATGCGAAAAGGTTTAGAAGATTGGCCTCAATCTGGTTTCATTAAATTTTTTCAAAGATTTTTTTTCAACTTCGTGACCAAATTCTAGAAACGTACTTTGAATCAACTCCCCAAGAAAAAGGCTAACTCAATCAACGGCAACCATTTCTGTGGTCGAAAAATTGCGTGCTAGTTGCACATAAACTGAACCTGCAACTTCTGCGGGCTATACTTTTGAATTAGCACATTAAGGTTTCGCTACATCTCATGAACAAAATTATCACGGAGGGAAAGTTAATTGCGGAAAATTGAAAAATAGCACCTATTATCATAATACATTTGAATTTCGGCCAGCTAAGGTGATGCAATGCACTTCGACGACAACTCATATTGCATCCGATGTCCATGCAATCAAGCCACAGAAGTTAGCGAAAAAGAAAAACATATAAGATTACAAATTATGCAGATTTGACGCAAATTTCCAAGATCAACTTAACTGAATTAATCATTCAGGTAGTTTTTAGAAGATATCAGTTTCTTAAAACATTTCGTTTGGATAAAGAATGAGAAAATTTTTTCCAATCAAACCTTTTCATGGAAATTTCCATTTATGAGTCAAATGATCAAAAGTTTGATCACTTGATTATGAGTTGATCAAAACTTCATTTTACAGCTATTTACCGATCTTTTGATTTCTATTTTTTAAGTTAAATCATTTCATGTGACACGCGATTTATTTCAATATATAATTTAGTACAAAAACTGCAAGCTATTTGTTACAATTCAATTCAAGCTCATTACCATTCAAAGTACAAAAGATGATAAAAAGAATAACTTTCACTGATAATCTAGGGCATATTGTTCATTAATTTAGTACACAAGTTTCAATTTAATTTAGTAACAAAAGTTAAGTTACAGATACAAAGCATGTTTTCAGGAACCTATGGAACAAATTAAGTAACTCGATTTTCAGCATAAGAGCGAATTACAAATACATCTGGTTTTTATTACCGTAACCCGGTAAATTGTTGGAAATGAAAGGCGTCAGACATAGCTAAATCAATGGCGAATATTAATTCCCCGTAAAAGCACAGCAATTTCTTACCAAGAAATGTTGTAGAACTTCCAGTTAAATTTTGACTACTTATATAATTATTTTCAGAGGAAACAAGCCTTGGGCTTTTAAATAAGTTCAGTGGCAACTCTACAACTGATTATCTAGGTCGACAAACTTTTATTCGTTAATTTCTAAACTACATAAACATTTTGTATTTTTATCATCGCGCTACGATTTCGAAAAGTGATAGAAATATAGACAAATTTGAATATAAATGTGCATTCGTGGTAACAATTTAAAGACAACTTTCGTCATGAATACTGGTCGCTAAAATGTCGGGGAGGCAGATTTGATTTGACGTTGTGGTGCCTCGGAACATTCAACATTTGCAGAAGACCGGGTGGCCTAGGAATATTGCACGGAAAGGGCGCTCTCGGAACTTCCGACGAGTACTGGTAACTCACCGGTTGGCAACTCGATCGTCTAGTCGGAGGCTCCGGAGGTTTCTCCTCTTCACAAGCCGGTGTAATATCATAAAAATTCTCAGTTTGAGAGTTATCTGAATCCCCAGAATGAGTTGAAGTTCGGTTGTCCGAAGAGGCTTTCGTTCGGATTATTGTACCCGAACTGTGGTCGGCGGATATATCTATATTCGAGTATAGTCCGCCAACAGCTGCAACTTCATCTTCGCTTGAGTTCGGGGTAGAATTCATACTTCCATTACTCGCCGGGGATCCCCGAAGAGTGTTTGGAGTCCCAGACGTTGCGTTATGCAGCTCTTCGTAATAATCTTCATTGGTTCCTCCATTTTTGACATCGTTACCGTCCGAGGAGTTCGAGGTCAGTCGATGATGCAGGACCCGACCTTCAAGATGACCCGAAGGCGTTACATTGGGATCTGAATTATCGGTTCTTAGCGAGTTCACATCATATTCGTCTTCCGAGTAAAGATTGGGTTCTTGATACAACTCTTCTTGTCCAGTTTTACTAGGCAGTGTTGGAGCTCTTGAAGGTTGACTTGGTTTTCCAGTACTTGCTATACTAGCAGGTCGGTTATTTGGAATCGGACTCTCGTTATTATTAGTTTGTTTCTTTAAGTCATCGACTTTAGAGTATAAGTTATCGTCGACTGAAGACGGGTTTATATTTCCATTCATGATATCATGACTAGGTTTCTCAGGGGGTGGATTCAAGGGCGGCGTGTGAACGGATTGCTGGCTTCCTTTTGAGGGCCCTGTAGTCGCAATTTTATGCCTGTTCACACATTCTCTGATGACCTTGGGAATATTTGTATATTGGTCTGAGTAAAACTCAAACAATCCCGCGTAACCTACACATCGCCGTCCCGCTTCAAACCTGAACACTTTCTGTTTATTTATAGCTCCAAATCTACGAATGAATTCCAGTTTCCATTCAAAAATAGCTGCTCTTGTTTCATAATTTCGGAGGGTAAGGCCGTCGTGTTTCACTTCCAAAGCGTATGGGCCTTGTAGGTTACACGCTCTGGCTGATTCGGTGTCTTTGATTGTAACTTTAAAAATGCAGCCTATGTCATGGTCGTATTCGCTTGAGGGTGTGTAGATTTCGTTCTCTTGACTGTCGTCCACGCTTTGATAAAGGTCTACGCTTCCTGCTTTGGAGAGATTTGAGGAGTTACCACTGCCTCCGCTACAGTACTCAACCTAAAGTCAATCGATTCTGATAACAGCGTTGGTTTAAAATCAAGTAGCAAGGACAACCGGTTTCTTAAAAAACTACAATGAAAATTTGCAGTAATTTTTTTAAAATTTGTGATGTTCGCAAGATAGCGCTTAAAAGCTTTGAAAACCTATTTTATTAAATTTTTCAGGACTTGAATAAAAGGTTAGAAGTTAGACGAAAAGTAAAAAATTAGATCACTCAACCCAGTCCGAAGATTTTATGACTAATTGTGGCATATGAATTTGCGAGGAAAACAAAAAAAGAAAAACAAGGAGAGCCGGTTGCTGTGCAAGTAGCACAGAATGTTCCAACCATACACTTAAAATAAAACAAGTTTTACTTTTTTCAAATTAGTGTCGTTTTTGGGCGGGGCGTGAAAGCCTAAAACTCAGGAATTTTTGACAATCACGAAGAAAAAGGCAAATTAAGTATCAACTTTATCAAAGAAAAACAAACAAAAAGCATTTAAACATTCAATAAAATATCTTTTTTTTTTAATTGTTGAAATTTTTTTCCAAGGCCGAGCTGAAAAAAAAAATTACAAGAAAAAAACTAAACTTTCATGACTTATCCTCCAGTAAAAAAAAATATGCTCGCTTGTTTTACTCGCTCAAAATTTATCAAAAACACTGATAACCAATTTTCTCGACACTAAGAAACCTTTTTGAAATTTTTTTTAAATATTGTTCAAATCGGGGCTGGAAGAGCTTTAATATGATATATCACTCTTACCATTTCAACAATTATTTTTTTTTCTTTTCTTGGTTGAAAAACAAAACAAGCCTTCTCACTGGATTTTCTCGCTCGAAATTAGACAAAAAATTAAAAACTTTCAACCTGTTTTTCTCGATAATACACTAAAGGACAGAATTAAATGCAAGTTTTCACTCCCTAATTGCCTGTTTCCAATGTCCATTTTGGACAACGATTCCTTCGAAATCCAGTTAAACTTTTACGTAGATCAAAAGCAAATCATCGGAGCTACCATAAGAAAATATCAATATTTAATTTCAAAGACTTGCCAGTGTAACCCGGGTCTAAAAATGCCAGATTTCTTCATCTGTACTAAGTTTTTCAATCCGCGTGAAAAAGTAAGCAACAGCCGAATTAAGCGAAATTTTAACACTGATCATTTCAATTTTCTCGCTGGAAAATTTACACGTCGCATATCAATTATTTATCCTGCTTATTCGAGAAAGTTCACTCCAATGCAAAAATTAGTGCAGATGAAGAAATCTGTCACTTTCAGACCCGGATTACTTTGGTAAATCTTTGAAATCAAATATTGATATTTTCAGAGATGGTTTCATGATTTGCTCTTGGTCTATGTGAAAGTTTTACTGAATTATGAAGGAAATGTTGTCCAAAATGGTCATTGAAAAGAAGCATTTTAGAGAGAAAAAAAGCTGAATTCGCGTTTAATTTAGTCCACTAGTATAGGACAAGTTTTGAAAAAATTTTTTATGTCTTTCGAATCACGACTGAGAGTGCTTTACTATTATATATCACTCGACACATTCACATTATTATTTGTGGTACCTGATTTTGCGTGACAAAAAATGGGGAAAAAAACTAAATAAAACCCATCCCAAACAAAGTTCCTCTCCATTTTGCAAATGGTCGTAAAAACTACATTACACCCGAATACAAAGTTCCTCTGAATTTTCAATGGTAGGAACAAAAAGTACCCATTTTTTCTCAGCTAAATTTCTAACGTAGAGTCAATGAAAATATTCGACTAATGAAAACGTAATGTACACAAATATTAAATTTCTTATCCGAGTTTCGGTAACATTCAGCCGTTTCCTATACAAAATGAAAACTAAGATCACTTACTGCCTCTGGCTGTTCGTAGACATTTTCTGAAGTAGCAACAGTGAGAGGCTGAGAGAGTATTTCCCTGTCATTTCCCCAACATGTGGTCTTAATACATTGAAGCCATTCGTCCAACTCCCCGTCAAGGTCCGAGGAATCTTTGATTGCAAGTTGAAGTGTACGCTAAAAAATTATTAATGTCGCCGAGCTATCATTTGCAACAGATAATAGAGCGGAGAATCTTAATAACAATTAATAAAGAATATGCTTTGACTATTGAATTAGTCTTTTATACGCGGATTGCAATTTTTTTGTGAAAAACGGTAATTGAACAAAAAAGGCTCCCGTCTCGAATACTAACTTCATCTGAGAGAGTGAGAAGAATAACAGTCTTGTAAACTTTATCGAAAATCATTCTCGCACTGATGAGACCATGTAAAGAAAGACTCTTGTAGACATCGTTCTTCTTCAGACACCTGTAGTCCAGTCGCTCAAAGCCGTCATCAGATCTTTTGAATATCTTGACACTCTTTTTCCTCCAAGCCTGAGAATAAAAACATTTACGTTCAGCGCCAGCAATTAGTAAAACATTTTCAAAACTATTCTCACCATTTTAAACAGTATTTTTTCTCAGTTTCAAAAAGGCAAAAAAGGATGTGAAACGGCTGTTCACGCCGTTTTAAAGATTCGCCATCATTTACTTAGTGAGACCAGTTCAGACGCTAAAATAGACTCGCATTCAAAATTTTAACTTCTGCAATTGCACTCAAAAGCATAGCCAACAGAAGGTTCGAAAACTGTAGAAGAACAAGGAAACCAAAAGAAAAATAGATTATAGCTTTACAATTTTCAAATTTCAAAGAAAAGTTAAAGCTCTGTAAATTTCACAAACATTTTATGATTGACACTTCTTTACTAACATTAACCAAAGTTAAGGAAAAGAGATCAATGAGTAAACTTTATATTCCGCAGAGAAATTTAAAAAAAAATCCTTTTCTAAAACAGAAAATCATCACTAGGAGAGAAAGGAATCAACGTTTCATTTTTGTCAAATGTGAAGCTTTCGTCAACAAGACATCATCAGCAAATCTGAAGTAAAAGACAACTTAGACAAAATATTTACCTTTTTATGTTGCATCCAAAGCATCAAAACGCCCGTTTTTATACAATTGGGCTCAAATTGGACTGTCTCTATTTGACTCAGCATTTTCACATCACTCTGATACTTTCATAACATCGCTGAAAAGAAGAATAGGCATTATAGCAGGTCAGATCAAATAGCCCGTTTCGGACCAATTCATCAACCGACAGACAATTATATCTCGACCGCCAGACAATTTATCATTAATTTTAAATAAGCAAGGACAACAGGTTACCGTGCAAGTAGCACAGAATGTTCGATCATAGTCTTTAAAAATACAACAAACATTTTTTTTACAAGTGCCTTTTTCTGCGGATAACCCTTTAGCCTAATTGTTGCGATAATTTTATTAAATAGATGTGATATGTTTGTGCACGTTTGTCGAGCGCCCTTTTGAGGGAATTTAGACAGGTCTGTCAAGTTGGTCTCTGGTTTTAGGGAAGGAGTTCCTGGACTGGTGAATTTGATGGTGCGACGCTGACCTTCTGAGCTCGGATAAGATTGATCCTTATCATCGAGTTTTAAAGATTTTATATTTTTCTTTAAATCAAGTTTGTAATAAACTTTTCATCAATAACATTCCAATCCTGTTTTTATGGGTTAATTAAGTCCACTTGTGATTAGTCAAATTCCTTTTTTTAACCTAACACCGCACCGTCAAGTTGAGGGAAAACAACAATGAGTGTACAAGCAAAGACTGCTAGAAAACCTTCGGTAGTTTTAAGCTGGATTAGATTTGATTGTTTTTCTTATTGGTATCAAATCAGTTGTGTACATATAACACTTAGCGAATTTAAGAAGTTCCAACGGTTTCAATGTCCTAACTCTCAGCGAGTTTAAGAAGATCCAACGATTTCAATGTCTTATGTGTAATAATTTGAAATCTGTCAAAAATACTTCAATTGATAATGACTTAGTGCTGGATAGTTATTTAAAGACAGCCATTTCTGATGTTCGACTACTCAAGAAAATCCTAAGGACTCGCGTGTTTTATTGACAGAAAGTCTTTTGAATAAAGTAAATATTTCTACAAGGCAGAGAATATTAATTTTTGGCTGGTTTTTCCGACGTCTTTTTTGTTTTTTTTTTCTTGAGCAAACCAAAGGAAAGGGTGGCAAAAAAACGACAACTCTGAGATCTACTAAGCGAAAACTCAAACTTTACTGCCTAAATTTCTAACAACAGATCTTGAGCAGAGAATATTAAGCCAATCAGCAGCGAGCTCAATAAAGGGAGGAATAAGGCTGGCTGCTTCAGATGACCAAAATCGCTTTTTTTCTACTCCTAACTACAAGAAAAGGGGTATCCAAACACCCACCAGCTGATATAAATGCCACGAAACCGGAAAATTTCGATAGCCTTTTTGTCACTAAGTTCGACTTGTTCAATGCAGGTATGTTGTTTACAAATGACTCCTGAGCCGGCCCGGGGACAAAATTATTCCACAAGTTTTTGAAAACCTAATTAGTAAATCAAACAGCATAATGGGCTCCATTTCTTGAAATCACTTATTAAGCTCCGAAAGCTTATGCGTGAAACTAAAGATACCGAACCGCTAAAAAGTTTCATTTTTCAAACAAAACTTATCGCTCTCATAAAAACAGATAAAGGTTTGCGACCGGCAAACTAGATTTGTGACCGGCAAATTAGAAAGAGGTTTCTGACCAGTCCATCAGCAACACTCTCAGACGGATCGCGTCTAAATTAGCGGAGAGCAAGAATCTCCAAGATTGACAAAACCTTTATGAGAGTTTTCAAATAGGATGTGGTACTTGAAGAGGAGTTGAAATTGCTGCAAATTCCTTTAGAAAATTGATAGAGCGTGATGACAACCCGAAATATTCAAATTCACTTAAATTATTGTTTATTTATGTATTCAATTTGCTTGAAAAGGAACTATGCTGAATCACGTTTTTTCGAAACTGTACAAATATACTCATTGAGCCTGCAGTAAACCAAGTAACGTTTTTTATGAAAATTCATCATTAGGTCGGATGAGGGAGCAGAACAAGTTGATCCGAGGCTCCACCGTTTTTGCTGAAAAATAGAGACGCTAGTAAAAAAAAGAAGCCAAAATGAATGTTTGGTAGTTAGATGATGGAAATCTAACCGACGACTACAAGATTGCTCCGAGACCTTAAAGACTGTTTGAAATCGGAAAAAAAACTATGGCAAAGGCTAAATATAAAAAAATGGGAGCTATCTTTTTTAGGACAGACCCCAAGTACGCAGCAATATACAAGTATAGATCAATTTCGAAAAAAAACGTCCAAAAACAAAAATCAAATCTTAGGATGAACTAGTAGAATAAACGAAGGAAGATCAATAATCTGAAAAATAGAGAGATTTATTTAGCGAAGAATGTTTTTGAAACAATAGCTTTTGAAAGCCAGGTACCACAAGTCCAGGCACTGAAATTTTTCGAATTAAGCTTGGCAAGAACTTGAGCATGAGTTCAGAGGAACCCAAAGTAGGTACTTTTATTAAGCAGAGAGTCTCCCTCAAATTACAGGTTGCGAACGTTGCCTGTGTACTCAGTATTACTTATGATCGAAAAAAATTCATTTTCAGAGCCAACAGATTAGAGCCAGCTTTGTATAAGGTAATGATATACTCGTAGCCTCATATAAGGTCGTAAAGAACAATCTCAAAGCTGTTCCGTCCGACAAAGGCACTGGTTTCTGCATTTTGAGAAGCACTGACTACCATGAGAAACTATATGCTGTCACTTCCGGTCACCAGTTTACTGAAGTGAGGACGCCTGATGGCAGTGCTGAAAACAAAAATGAAGTCTAAGCGAGCGTTGCAGCGGCTTCATCGCAATGGCAAAATCTCTTGTAAGGTTTTGCGGAAGATACGAAGCGTTTAGCGCTCAAACTGCTTGGTTGTATGGGACCTGTTTTTTCACTCCCAGGAAGCGTGTATGAGAATATCATCAATTCCGTTTCTCGGTTTCTTGAGAATATCGATGAAGCCAAGATTGGATGGAGATGAGGTGCTGATTTCTTTCGACGTTAAAAGCCTGTACACCAACGTTCCAGTCGACGAGTTTATTGCAGGGAATTCAAACATTGGATTTTAAAGTTTGAGTTTGAGTAAATTCTGTTTGAGTTTGATGTTTGAGTTTGACTCAAACAGTGAAATGATGTTTGAGTTTGAATTTTTTATGTTGACACTCAATTTTCATGTCTTTAACCTTGGCATGACATACACCGTTTTTTGCGTAGATTCTATTGAAAATGACCAAATTGCATTTAAACCAAAACAACAAAAATCTACCATTTATTGGCAATTAACAGTAACAATTAGCAACAGTAGCAATTAACAAGTAACAGAAGTAAATCAGTTAAAGAGATTTATTTTTAACCGATTATTCGACTCCGATTCGAAATGCCTGATAGTAATAGAATGTCAAAGATCCACGGAATTAAAAAATAATGCGCGATTTTCTTACGGAAAAAATCCTACACAAAAACAGGCAGGGTTTGAGTTTGATGTTTGAGAATATAGACGTCTACAGTTTGAGTTTGAGTTTGAAAGGAATAGTTTGAGTTTGATGTTTGACTGTTTGAGTTTGAGTTTGAACTCCCTGGTTTATTGCGATGACTGCAAAGTTCGACAAAACGCCATTCGATTTCGGGTGCCAGAAAATGGGATTTTTTCGGACCAAGCGGTGCATAGCTTTCAATTAAAACTCCTAAGAACAGAGATAAATCAGGCAAGGTCAGAAGAGAAGAAGATAGACGATGATCTAGCTAAGGCAAGAGAGGTAGTGCGGAGAGGGATAGATGAACAATGGTGGCCCTCAATAGCATTTTATCTAAAGCTCCAGGCTAGAATTGCTATCCATGACATCAAGGATAGACATGAAAAGAAGTTAAAAAAGCTAGCAGAGCGGCAGGACAGACCGTTAATGAAAGTGAATGACAAATCGGTCAGAGCACTAGATGTCATTGAGCTACCCAAGTGGGTTCATGAAGTGTTAGGTTTTGGCCCAAAGCACCCGGCGAGGGATCGTTTCAATGAACTTCACTTTCTTGCGGACATTGATAATTTTTTATCTGAGCTTAAATCGCAAAAGGTACCAGGTGAAAAATTATGTGAAATTGAAGCTGCTGCAAAATCATACGCTAAACGTGTGCGGCAAACACCGTCGGATAGAGGGATTGAGAAAGCCAGGAAGTAGTTGAAGGACAATGGTCTCTTGGCAGTCCCATTCGATAAAGGTGTTGGCTTCTGTGTAATGAAGAAAACGACATATGAGGCTAAACTAACTGAGCTGCTGCAATCGGAACAATTTAGCGAAAAACCAGGTTTAACTGATAGTGTTGTTATGAAAATTGAGAAAGACATCAACAAAGAACTGTTGGCCATGAAAAAGAAAGATGAGATCGATGAGGCACTGTATAGTAGGCTTAGGTCCACGGGAGGGCAGCCAGCTCGATTATATGGATTGCCTAAAGTACATAAGAAAGGAACCCCTCTCCGTCCCGTACTGTCACTGCCAGGGAGCTCATATGAACATCTAAATAAAACTTTGACCAAATTTTTTGACAACATTGAGGGGGCAAACATTGAGACAAACACATAAATGGCTCGGGAGATCATAGAGAACATAGATCTAGACTATAATGAGAGTATTATCTCCCTGGATGTCAAAAGTTTGTACACTAATGTCCCACTAAAGGAGGCAATAGATATAGCACTGAGGAAACTGTACGAACAAACTAGTCCTCCTAAACTGGCACGCGGAACTATGAAGAAATTGTTGAACATGGCTGTAAATAAGGTGCACTTCAATTGCAATGGTTTATGGTACGTACAAAAGGATGGGTTGGCAATGGGTGCATCCCTTGCTGTCATTCTTGCCAATTTATGGCTGAAGGAGCACGAATATGCATTAATGAAGGAAGTACCTGCGTTGACACAGCTAAATGAAAACCGGAATGGCCTATGCCCTGATTGCGAGCGGAGGGTAACATACAGAAGTAAGGGGATCGAATGCGAGGCTTGTTTAAATTGGTACCATTTAAAGTGTAGTAATGTATCCGACAAAGAATATGAGCAAATCTCAGAAATGGTTTGGTATTGTAAGAGATGTAAAGAGCAGCGAGATCAAGAAAAACCAACAAAAATGTCAAAGCGTTCCTAAGATATGTAGATGATATTGTGAGGACGGTAAAGGGGGATCCAGATATAGTGTTAAAAGCAGCTAATGAGCTCCACCCCAACTTACAATTCACTATCGAAAATCCGGATTCGAACGGAGACTTAGCCTTTCTAGATTTGAACATTAATGTGGACTCACGAAAAAAGGTAATATGTGGATGGTATCAAAAACCAACGGATACTGGGACTATCCTTAACTTCAGAAGCTGCGCTCCATTGCAATATAAACGCAATGTAGTTGAGGGTACTGTTCATCGGATTTTTAGAAGTACATCAACATGGGAAAAATTTGACAAGGCAATGAAGATTAATAAAGGTGTAACATTCGCCCAAATACTACACAGCGACGGAGCGTAGAAAAAGTACCTATTAACGACTGGCAGGCGTCAGTTACCTTAATCCTACTCGTTTTTCACCGTCTCGACCTTGCCAGTTGATTTTCTGGTCTGTTTAGGGCAAAGTAAAAAGTTACCATTTTTAGGCCATCAGTCAAACGACTTTTGATCAGCTTTCGTTTACATGCGAACACAACCACATAGCTGAGTCTCGGATCCTCAGACTACATGATTGTCATTAAAAACACGGCTCAAACAACCTATTTTAATATGTTTTTGTGTGACAGTTCTATATTAAATCCATTGGAGATGGATTGACCCTTTCTTTTTTCTAGCTACTCATACTCTGAAATATTAAACAATAACGGTGTTAATTAAGATCTATGACATTATAGCAGCTATACAGTCAGTCTATACAGTCCCTTCACATAGACAGTCTCTGGGGGACCAAGCCTCCGCTCCCGTAATATTCTTGAGATAACACTCTTATCTCTTATATTTCGTGTCCCGGGAGGGTCCCGTGGTATATTTCTTCCCCCACTGAAGCCTCCTTCTCCACAAATTTCCGTCGCTAAGGTTCTTATCGTGTGTTATCGCCACGATAAGAGGCTTCGTATTTTTTTGTCTCTGATACGACTGTTCTTTACAATATCTGTCGTTGTTCTCTTTTCGTCTTTTTTATTCAAAATGGCCGTCTTTTTTCTATTTCTCAGAAATGTTCACTCTTCAATCGAAATTTTAAAATTAAAAATTCCAGAACATTCTGACCCTCCTTCGCAATACTTTTTCGTCAATAAGGCCTTTAGTTGTTCTTTTTTACGTCACCGGAAGGTTGTGTTGTGCCAGTCTGGCAGAATGGCACTTACTCCCCGGACAAGTCTCCATCAATGTCCCTATTGATCGCATAACACCGGGTTATCGTCAAGTAGTTATCCAGTTTTCTGTAATCAATCTTACAAATTGCATAAGAAATTGAAATTTATCTACTCCACCTCAACTCACTACGTGTTCACAAATGGCATCGTACTACATCTCACTGCCTTTCAACATTTTCACAAAGTTTGCACCATGAGGAGTGTCTTAGATAAAATTTCTTTTCTGACTACTTTACGTCGTCTTGCCATAAAACTTCTCTTCGCTCTTTGTGATTAAAAAGTGGGACGTGGCACGGCCACGCACCCGTTAAAATTAACTTAACATTACTCACCAAGTATAATCAGTTATTTATGCGGTCCTTTCAATATTAAAACTAAGAAACTCTGTGGCTAGGAAAGTTCTTGAGTTACCCACCCTTCCAGAGCGAGTTTACTCAAACTTGCCATGTCGCCACACAGTGAATTTGTGTCTTACATAGGTTAAAAACTTCAGTCGTGAATAAATAGGTAAATATACTCACCTAGGTTCCTCATATACATACATAGATAATAGTAACTAAAATCAATAATTTCAACAATTTTAACAATTGCAACATTATAGTTTGTTCTGACCAAACTAAATCAAAACAAAAAGTTTGACAAGTTCAATAATCAAAACTTGTTGATTGGTTTAAGTTTTAGCACACAAATACAATCAAGTTTTCTCTCCTTCTCTTCTCTTCTTTGGTCATCTTCATTCCATCATTTCTCCATCTTGATCTTCGCTGTCTTCCAACACTTTCTCCAGCATGTCTATGGAGTTGCGGGCCGTGCCCCAACTCTCCTGTTCCAACAGCCTCGGTTTGCAGCAAGGTAGCAAGTCCACATTCACCTTCTGCTCCCGGTTCCTGCAAAAGCTGTTGTGAAGACATAGGCTCACGTTTCGTTCTAGGTCAGCTCTTAAGACCTCTTTCTTCTCCTCTTCAATAACACAAGGCTTTCCAGCTACCCGCTTCACCGCTGTGGTGACCGCGTTTCTGTGCGTCAAGAATGCTCTCTTATAGGCTCCTGGTCCTATATCTAGCTGGAAAGATTGATAGGCTTCCGTGTTCCTTGACATGTGACGCTTCGCGCGTTCATACATCCATGATGTCATCACTGCACGGAACCAAGGCATCAATCTTTGCCTTGACCATATTCTTTCAATGGCTTTAGGTATCCTCAGAACCTTGCAGGTGGTTCTGAAAAGATCCAATTCACGACTCATTTTTACGTTGCTCAGCTGTTCAGGAGTCGGCACGGCCGTCTCCTGCTGACTTGTGTCCGCGTTAGCCTCCAGCCATCTCACTGCTAGCATGGCGCTAATCACCACGATTGACACTTGTTGATTCTGATCGGGCAACCCCGTAGAATACAACTCCTCCACGTCCCATACTAGCATCAGATTCCCGCGTTTGGGGTACCACAACGTCTGCACCAAGCAGTGGCAAGGATACTCCCCATGGGTTCTCACTATGTTCCTTCGGGTCCGATACCCTGAGGCTCCCAGCAACGGTTCCACTTCCATCAGAATTCTATGTAAATCGTCTTTTTCTTCTATGGTGGGGAATTCAGTGGGTAACGCTCCACTCGCTTTCTGTTTCTGGAACTCACTCACGTTACCTTCGTTCAGTCTCATGAACTCTTCACCCACAACGTCTTGCAACTCGCCTTCGGATCTCTTCGGGACTGCCCGAAAGATCTTTGCCAACAAGTCATATGACCTTTCCGTCATTCTGGCCAACCTCACGCACTTTGGCACAGAGAAAAGTTGGTCAACCAATACTTGTTGCGTCCTCGCATCCATTACCACCATGTGCGTAGGATACTTGCTATTACAGTATGGCGCGGAGCTTGAACCCACCAGATATTTTGAACCAGTCGGTTTATGATAGGCCTCACTATCTTTCAGATTCATCTCGTTCTCCAGAGCTTCTCTCCAGCCTCCGATCTTCTGCTCCGTTTGCAATGCTCCAGGGAATACTTCCACGCTGAGGGACGTCACTAGCTCATGGGCACGCTCCAGGCGCTCAAGCGATTCAATCGAACTCGTCATGCTGCAAAATCCCAAGGCTGTGATCAAATTTACGTCCGTCACCCCATGACAGTCCGCGACCAACTCCATGGCACTCTTATCTGACATGCTCAATCTTCCGTACAATCGTGCCAGTTGTCGATGCTGCTCGCTCAGCGTAATCAGGCAGTGTCCCAAGTTGCAAACATGCCCTTCCATCCTACTTTGTTGAGCCAAGCATGTGCCTTGCTTCAACCAATCGCTCGATGGACTTTCCTCAGGCAGCTCCGTGGATGGATTGCTCTTCCGCTTCGTCGACTTCATGGCCAGCAGATGGTGTATCATGGCCAGATCATGTAAACTCGCGTCATCATCTAGGTCTAAAGTGATATCCGCCGTCATGTCCCAGATTAAACCGGCATTAGGATGAGGGCACCAAGAAGGCTTCATGAGTTCCCACATCGTCACTAGACTGGTTTTCAAGGGACCGTCCCAAGAACCACAATCAAAACTCACTTGCCCCTTTAGCTCGGGAACCGAGGGTTCGACCACTCGTTCTTTCAAAATAATTCCCAGCTTGGGTTGTTCCACCATCAGCATCCCAGTTTCTTTAATACGTTCGACCCAGAAATTGAGTACTATGACTTGCTCATAGTCGAAGTACGCTTCCCTGGCTTCTTCATTCACGAAGGGATTATACGCCATCCCCGGTATGCCAGACACATATTGGAACGACTTCAGTTTCCCTAGTGTTGCAAACTCTTTTTGTCCTCTGACCGCTTCAATCAACTCTCGGCTCACTTTCAATTCTTTGTTGGAATATCTTCTCACCTCTTTCAACTTGCGACAGCTTTCCATATCACTCGACTCCTTGCTTGGCACAGTCAATGGCATGTCCTGATATAGTTCCAGGAGTGCCCTAAGGAAGTTCCTTTCACAATCAACTCCCTTTTGCCGAATGATCTTTATGCATTCTCCCAAAACAGGAGTGGGGATACGATCCACCACAAACCTGACAAAGCAAAGGGCATCCTTACGCTTAGCCCATGCTATCGCAGAATCGTCTTTCGAAATCAACGCTCGCAGAGCTTCCATCAACTCCAGTTCCTGTTCCCGTGATTTCGAATCACTACTGGCTTCATACTCCGCTCTCTTGATGCCCATCAAGCACCAAGCCAACCGTACTTGCAGATCAGTTCTCACGCAAGGATGAGCCAGGTATGCCGCCACCGTAGCAGGTGCATGCATCGCCTCGTCGAAGTATCTCTGGAGGGCCGCCCTCCAGGAGATTTCTAGCAATTTTTCCAATCCGACTTCGTTCGCTCCAGAGGACATTACCGTTCCGTATTCTTTTCGATTCAAGTTCGAATTCTCCGTGAGCTCTTTCATATATTCCTGCATGACTCGCTTCTCGCTCCAAGCCATCAGGTGCCCTCTCGCGGAGTTCCTCGCTTTCAACATCTCCACATAACCCCCTGCCGGATCTCCCATGTGGACCGATTCCGGCACAGTTATTCGACTGTACTCGACCACGTCGAGTTGTCCTTCTAGTTTCAACTTGGCCATGTTGATTCGCGAGGGCCTATAATCTTCAAGTCCTCCAGATCCACATTGACTGAGGATTTCCATTTCTAACTTAGTGTCTGCCAGGGTTCGCGCCATCTTCTTCGATCTCGTGGCGGTTATGGTCAGACCTGCCAAGAGCATAGGGGGTATCAGGTTTTCTTTTTCTCCCCCGGCTGGTGTCGCACCATCTCCTTGCCCGCTCTCGCCTGACCGAACCGTACTAATCAGAGAGGTCACCACGGTCTTGGCTTTTGACTTCACCACCCTCTGGTTCACGACTTGACTCCCTGTCTTTCCTTTCAGTCTCTTCAGCCCTTTTTTGGCCCGTCTAACAAGTAACTTCTTTGTGCCCTGCTGATCATCGGCACTGTCTTCTGTAACTGACTCGGTCAGAACATCCGACTCCATAGAGTTCACTATTTTCTCCAGGACCTCACGCATGATGGGTTGATTCAATCCCACCTTCATTATGGATTGTGTCCCATATCGTCGTATCACGTCCCATGATTTTTCCATGAAGTTCACTCGGCTCCAGGTTGCTCCTGTCTTGCCTTCCAGTTCCATTTGATATCTTTCCCATTCCTCTTCTGGTAACGTACTGAGGAATGATATCTTCATCGACTCTTCGATTTTCCTCCTCCTCGGTGATTCATGAAGCAGTCTCTGCGGATCCCTGCTTCGGCACTCTCTAGCCTGGCTTATTGGGTCCATCGGAGATAGATCGGCCGACCCCTCCTTTGTAGGAGACATGAAGGACGATGGTGCCATCAGCAATAAACTCCCATCGACTTCCCCATCGTCGTCTTCACTGAACCGGTATTCTAGCAAGTCCCTCTCCAACGCTCCTAGATCGGTCTCTCCCGGTTTTTCAGTCTTACTTCCGGTCTCGTCATCATTATCGTCCTGATCCATCAATTCATCGTAATCCGCATCAGGCTTCGGCTTGGGTCCCGAGGGTCCTTGTCGTGCGTCTGTGCCCAAATCCGGCCGAGCCGGTACGGTCATGTCTCCTGCGTGATAAAACAATTCACCATCCACCAGGAATTCTACTAACTCCTCGCCATGTGGAGCCAGGTCTTCTATCGTTATATATGAGCCCCCTCTGCTCTCCTTTGCCACTTCCATCATCACTACCTTCACTTCTCCTGACCACTTCAGTCTTGATAAGTCATCCGTGGGAGAATACACTTCGTTCCACATTTCGGCCGAGACCTCTGGTCTCCTGGAAGGTAATGCCTTGATCTTCTTCCTACTCCAAGCATCAGGAAATGAGAAGTCGAATGTGTGCGCGGCTGCCACATTCCAGCCGATGAAGCGCGGCTCCATCCCTTCACTCCACTTCAACATTCTCTTTTCTGCATCACGAGCTGCTCCGATGCGAGGGGCAATGATGGGAGATGTGACTCCCAACAACATCCTCCTTACCGGTGGATATCGAGGGCATTGGTCCGGCAGCGGCGTGGACCCAGGAAGCCATGTTTGCTGATTCTCTTTCGCGTGTGTGTAGGCTCCTGGCAATTGAGGTACTCCCACAGCCTCTCCTGTATCTTTCACCACTGGTCTCAAATTCCAAAGTTTTGGGTTAAACTGGATGTGGGACAGATCTTCACGGCCCATTCGGCACTTGAAGTGGTTGTTGAAGTCCATCAACACCCAGCCTGGCTCTGCTATTCTTCCGAACAGCCTATCGTCGCTAGCCAGCCTTCTCAGTTCACTCTGCTCTACCCAATTCAGCACGGAACAATCCACGACTGAGACCAGGTTGACGTACAACACCGAATTCCTGTACGCTTTAACTTGCACATCCGGGAACGCAAAAGACATCACCGGTCCATACACCACTGTGACGAATTCCCTCAGCCCGTGGACCAGAGCCAACGGATCAATCCGCATCATGACAGCCAAGTCCGTCAGTAAGGGCATGCCACAATACTGCTTACATTCGCCTGCGTTCGTCGCCACCTTGTCTTCTCCCGTGACGCTTCTGTTCTGTTGCAAGAGGTATTGAAGCAGGAGAGTCCTCCAGTCTTTCATCTTCTTGAGCGAGGCGGTTTCCAACTGTACATTGAACTCACGACTGGGTCTCTGTAGTTGTTCAGGGTAACGCAACAGCACAAGCAAGTCACCCAGTCGACCGTAGGTCATGGCAATCAGAGTCAGGAGTCCATCCAATCTCAAATCTGCCAACGCTTGGGTAAAGAGGTTTGCCGGTCCTTTCACAAAGTTTTCATGACCAAATGTCACGTATAAGGCTAGCACCAGGCCAATCGACAACTTCCTGATGTCCTTGACGAAACTCGCGATCAGGTTCCTAGATGCCTTTGGATAGCACGTTGATAGGAAAGATGGCGTCCATCCCACTCCCATTCCACCCAAGATAGCATCTGATCGTTCATACTGTGCCTTCGTGGCCAGCACGTCAGCTTGGAACTTGTCCAGCGACATCGTGTTTACGTCTTGCATCAGTTTCAACATCTTGCCTCCAGCTAACTCCCGGGCATCAAATAGATTCTTTAGATACACGTGTATCTCTTTAATTATTGCCGGCGCATGCTCGAACGCGTCCTCACCCAAGGTGCACAGCCTCGGTGACAAATACAACCATACGTTGTTGTGCGGCTTCGTACGCAAAGCCATTGCCATGAGGTCCTCCTCCGCTGACGTCATGTTCTTTCTGATCATTCTTCCCTGCTCACTCTCTGCATGATCCATCTGTCTGAACCAGAGATCATCAGCCACCTGTTGTACTAACAGATGATCGTCATCTACCCCTGGTCTTAACTTCAGTAATCTGGCGAAGTTGGACAGCTCCAACCCCAAATTTCATCTAGCACCAACCGAGTTGTGCTACAATCTCTGAGCCCTTGTATGGCATATGAAATGTCAGCCCAAACAGCGGGACGCTCAGATCGGGATGGGTAGTAATTATCTGGGTCTAGTACTCTGTTCGGGGCAGGAATTATCACGTTAAATATCCCCTCTGCTATCGTTATGACCATTGTGTACACAAATTGAAGGGGTTCTGGCAACGCAGCGTAGCCTGGTGACAATACAAAGATCACCTTCACCACATTCATGGTGAAGCGTTGTCTTGCTGCTGCCTCTACCTCGGCCATCGCCGGGAGCAGTGTCATTATCGCCTCCCCTATAACCTCGTTACTCGGGATCGACCCATCCGTCAGACGTGACAATAAGCCCCTGCTTTGCAGATGATCATTTGAGCCTGCAACCACTATTACCTGCGGCTCCATACTGACCACCCTTCGCACACTTATCATCATGCCGATTGCTTGTCCCCAGTCCAATTTAGGTGCCGTCAAGAAAATCACATCGGGCCAAAAGAGAGAACGGGGCGTGTAGAGATAATCGGAGCCGGCCACAATCAGATACTTGGCCGCCTTCATGTCCAAGGGATCATAAGCTGCAAAAAGGCCATCGCCTATTGGGGCCTTCAGTTTCCCATATCTCTTATCGTCTCCAACCACTGTTGTCGTTCGGGGGTAGTCCCTCGAATACTCGCCAGGCGTCTGACCGGGTGGTTTAGCAAACTGCCTGTACATCTTGTGATGCTTGTTATTGGGCTTGTTCTCTGTCTGGAATTTGCCCTTGCGAAAAGGTGGTGTCCTTTCCCGGGTCCTATCTCGAACATCGGTGAGCGACCGGGTGTTCAAAGGTCCAAAGGTATTGTCATGAGGTAATCCATTCAAGTCTACATGTCGGAGTGAGGTCGAGGAGCTGAATTTCTCCTGCTCTGCTAGCAGCCAATCCACGCCCGGTATCCGATAGAGTCGCGATACTGTAGGACTTTCTCCGCCAGTCATTCTCATCACGTCCTCCCGACACGTCAAGGTGTTCATGTTCAACTTCGCCGACATGTCCGTCTTATACTGACCCCAATGACTAGGATCTGATCTATTCCAAAGCAGCCTGCTGCCTGATTCGATTCCCTCCGCTGGCACGGTACTTGTAGACGGTCCTGTTGTCGAAGCAGGATTTGTCGTGGCAGGCGGATCGTTCCTCCTAGACGCGGTCTGGGAGTTATTCCTGTTGTTCTGTTCCACCGATCTGCCGAGTCGGCTTCCAATCGATTGCGGCCTGGGAGGAGGAGCAGTCCCTAGCCTGTCTCTCACGTTTGAACTTGGAGCAACGGTTGCGGCTCCAACCGTCTCCGTTGCCAAGGGCCCTAGACGGTTGGCAAGGGATTCGGGCACGGTTGCCCTTATTCTACTCCCTCCGGTCGAATTGGTCCGAGCCAAAGAACCGGTCGCCCTCGACTCTTGCTCCGCTTCCCTCAATTGCGTCTGAAACACATCATTAATCCAATGCCTCCCTCGTTGGGTATTGAAGTGCACTCCATCTTTAGTGAGCGCGATGTGGTCAGTCATGCGCAGCATGCTCTCGAGATCCAGGAGTCACAACTCGCCAGGGTTGTTTCTCACCAGACTGCGGGTCATTTCATTCCACCGCGTCACGTTGCCATTCATGAAATCTGCAGCTATGGTGCCCACCAAAGGATTTGGAGGTATCGTGCACAAGATCACGAGCTTGGGTCTGTACTTTTCTTTCAATTCGTTCAAGAGACACACCAATAGAGGTTCCCATTTGTTCTCCGGAGTCACGGGGCTCTCGAGACGTCATTGGTCCCCAGCATTATTATTAATGTATCCAGATGATCCTCGCTCTGGAATTCCATCATTTTGATGACCTGAGCCACTGAGGCTCCTCCAAAGGACAGAATGGTAGTCTGACCATAGACGAAGATCTCATTCAGATCTCTCACCAAACTGTCTCCAATGATCAAATGGCGACTCCCTGGGGGAATTACCTGGTCGTTCGTGGCGGGGTTCCAGCTCATGTCATTCAGGCAGGCTCGAGGATGCTCGGCTGGCACTTGCGTGAACTGATGACGTGCCATCAGATTCTTCCTGATGTCTACCACGCGAGACTTCTCAAAGACTCCACCAGGCGCAGAACACGCTATTGTGCGGGTTGCTCGCTCCGAGCTATTTGATGACTGATCACGACGCTGGGAAGGAACGATCCTACCCAATGTCCGTCCAGTGGTCCGGTTGATCTCCTCCATTGTCGCTCGGGCCACTTGGTTGAACGATTCTTGGAACTGAGGGGCGAGGTAAGTGTCAGAAGGATCTGGTATCGTGAACCTTAGACTAGAAGCAGACGGTCGTGTCTGCTGAGGAGCCTCGGGCTCTCTCGATGCACGCAAATCCAGAACCTCGGTCCCTCTCGATACACACAGCTCCTGAGCTGTTGTCCCGGGGCGTGTGTCGTTGGATCCCTCCGAGGATCTCATGCTCGCCAGGACCTCCGGTGACACTTGGCTCACCTTCGCCATATACAGCTCCTTCAGGTGCTTTATTTCATCCTCCTTATAAGCCACCTGTAGATCTTCGTATTTCTTCTTCCATTCGTCCCTTTCTCGAGCTATTGCCCTATACTCCTGGAGTTTGGCACACAGCTCGCTCTGATCTTTCTCCTTCTTTTCCAGCGTCTCGATCGTCTCCGACGTCTGGATCTCTATCTCACTCACCCTCACTTTCTTCAAAGGAGGAGCGGCTGTAGGAGAGTCGACCGAATGTGACGGGCCTGGCCCATCACGTTGTCTCTTCGCTCCGATGAGTGGCTGCGCAGGTTGGACGGGTAAGGGCATCTCACCTAGCCGGTGGTCCCTTTGCTCACCTAGTCCTGGCTCACGAGCCAGGTCGTGGCCAGACATTTCTCCACGCTTCCATCTCATCAATCGGTTTCGGCCTCTCTCGGCGGTCCCGGACTCACCGAAGGCCAACATCAACACGACTTCTGTAGGGCGATTCCCTCGACCCTCTCGACCTAGTGCATTGAGGAGTGCGACCACAAACATCGCCAACCCCGGGTCTTCTCGTGTGAAATCACAATCGATCAGCCGCTGATAGATCTCGTCTAGAGTCGCTCCTAGACTCGCTGAGAGGAATTCCATGAGTTCGTTCGTGTCACCCATTTCTTATCGTGTTGATTCTTCTTGTCGTGTCGTGTAATTTGTTCGTTTGATTCAATGAATTCAATAAACAATTTCTGATCAATCAAGATCTAAAAAACAAGTCGCGACTTAGAACCATCATTTTTGGATACAACATCAATCAATTCTTTAAAACTCTCCATTGAAATTCTTTTCACAATTCTGATTTAAAATTTTAGCACCAAGGTGGATCGTCCACCTTTACCTTTGTCAGAGTAGCACGAATGTGCGCTGTCACCTTGATGACCTGGAGTGCCCCAGGTCTTTTATGAGACAAACATAAAACCTATCATAACAATAGCATAACATAGACACATAAACATCACACACCTATACTATCATATAAAAACCTAATCCCTAATAAAAACTTGATCCTAATCTAAACTTAATCCTAATCTCTGTCAAGTTAACTTAATAAAAACCATTTACCGCCGAGCGCAACTCTTAGCATATGCTCAGATAGTATTTTTTATGTAATTAAACTTCTAAGTCAGTCTCTGAAAATATCACATGTACAAGTGCGTACAACTCTCTCGGATGTAGCTTTCCCCTATTTAGATCGTATACTGGCAACGAGAGAGAGGTCACACCTCTCTCAACCAGGAAATTCCTAAGTCGAGTCAAGGCCAATACCAAGCTCTCCGGATTCACGTGTTGCCTATCAGTAGCTTTCGTAACCAAAAAACACAAATATTTCCCTGGTATCTGCGATGCGACAGGGGGCAGCGCTATCATCCCTCCCACACCAGGCCTCTGCTTCCACAAAAACTCGATATTTTTATACTCTCTCTTGAAGTCAGCCGCTAGTGCTGTTTTGAAGGTTACGTCCGCGGTTATCGCTATGGCGCACGTGCGTTCCGTGAGTATGAAATCGCTGTCCGTTATGACGATATTGTTCGAATAATGGTTCGGTAGATCAAAATACGATTCAAAGATTCGTCCAAAAGGCGGTTTTTTAGCGTTCTCGCCCTCTGTCTCTAGTTCTCCGGTTTCTCTTGCCGATTTCAATTTTTTTATTATCAGATTTTCGGTGTGGGTGAGTCCTACCCCCACTCCCCGGACAAAAATATCCATCGACGTCCCCGTCGATCGCCCAAAGTCTAGGAGATCGAGGTTGGATTGTGGAACACGTAGAGGACCATCTGGGGCGACCCAGTTGGACTCGGTATTGTCATGACTGATGTATTTGACGCCGTCTCTATCGACGTCCTGAATCGTCAGGATCGTCTCTTTTGGATCTGTCGGCAGATCATGGAGCCATTCGAGCACGCGCAAGTTTGTTAGTTCTTGCTCATGAGTCTGTTCCGCTTCTGGTTCGAACTCCACTTCCGGTTCTGATCGATCGTCGATCCAATCTTGATCCATATCGTTCACAAGGTCGATTTCTTCTAGCATCGCCACTTCGTCCAGTCCCACCAGCGAGTCCATGACATCACTTACTACTATCCTGTCTACAACGAAGTCCTCGCCGTACGGATTGTATTTCTTCTGGTTTTTTCCTCTCTTGCTTTGGCGTGTTTCCATAGTGAGAGGAAAGTCAGGCTGTATTCCTTTGTCAATTTCAGTTTGTTCCGGGCAGTCCCAGTCTTCTTCGGCATAAGGTAGAGTTTCATCGTCCACCTCTACTCGCTCGGTCAACTCGAGATCCAGTGGTAGATCGCAATTGTCCACCACCTCATTCCCGTCGTTCTTGTCGCGAGTACCCCTTTCATTCACTTCACAAGCAGGATCCACTATCAAATAGTCTCCCTCTTGCATATCCGCTGGGATGCACCAATCCTCTGACGAGGCATTGTGGGGTTTGATATTCTCGTAATGAGCCGCTCTTCCAGTGCTCAGCCGATAAAAACGACCTCCTTGGTGCACCTCTGTTATCTGAAATGGACCACGCCATTTCTTTAATAATTTCTTGGTTCCTTTTGGTGGAACCACTTCCTGGAACACCCAGACGTAGTCGCCAACTGAGTAGGCCTTCGCATCAGCTGTCCTTTTGTCAAACCTCTTTTTTTGTCTAATCTGCGCCTGTTGCGTATTCCTTCTGCATAAGTCATTTAGGTCCTGCTGTCTTCTAATAACATCCCGCACGTACGTTTGCGGTGCTGTCCTCTTCCCCTCATATTCAGGGTAGAAAAACGTCAACGGGAGCGCTTTTTCATGACCCGTTAACATCATGTGCGGACTTATTCCCGTGGTGGAATGCTCCGTGCTGTTGTAAGCACCCATCACTTGCGGCAAGTGCTTGTCCCAGTCATCCATGTAACGCGAGCAATAGACTCTCAGCGTGGATACCAGTGTGCGATTTTGCCTCTCGACTAGGCCATTCGTTTGCGGGTGATAAGTGGTCGAGTGGGCCTGCGCTACCTGCGACCTCTTCATCAACTCCTTCGTGAGATCGCCCACGAATGCTTTGCCATTGTCCGATTGGAACGTGATGGGGCAGCCATGCCTCGCTATCCATACATTTATCAGATGATCGCATGTTTCTTCCGCCGATGCTGTCATGCAGGGTGCTGCCTCCGCATACTTCGTAAAATGGTCGATCATTACCAGCACCTGATTATAGCCCGTTGCTGTCATGCAGATTTTCTGATGATCAATTTGCACCACTTCGTTGAAACCTGACGACTCTATTGACTGTAGGGGGGACCTTAGTTTCCTGGGATCCTTTGCCTGTTGAAAAGCATGCGGCTATCCATTTCTCACAAGCCTTCTTCAATCCCGGCCATTCGAATCGTTTCTGTATCCTGTTATATACTTTGTCCACGCCTTGATGACCCATCTGATCATGTGAACGAAAGAGCAATTCGGTCTGGTACAACTGTGGTAACACTATTGAATTGTATTTACAAAGGACCTTGTCCTCCTCTTTTCGTTTGCAGGCTACGATTCCGTCCTTGTTCAGGTACAACAAGTTGTTTCGCTTCAGGTAGAATTGCTTCAGGATTTTGTAGCTGTCTTCTTCCAAATCTCCCTTGTCTGGTGCTCCATTCTCGATCCATCTCTTCAGACTGCTCGTCATTCTGTCATTTCGTTGAGCCTTTAGGAGATCCGACAGCCTGTACCTGGCTTTCAAATACGTCTTCACCACGTTCATTTGCCCACTCATTATCTCCGGAGCATGAGCATCGTCCATCAGCTTGACACACCATATCTTTTTCAAAGGCGTCGCTTCCTGCACAGATGGTTCCAGATTGGTACGGACGACCGTACCATGTGGCAGCAATCTGGTTGGGCGTTTCGAAACTGCTATCAGCTCGAGCTCGTCCGCGGCATTATCTACCACAGTGCCCTCTTCATCTGAGGTGTATCTGTCCCTGTCTGGATCCTGATGTGTTTCCCGGTCCAGCCCACGCTGCTTCCAGTCTACCAATAAGGAGTGGATTGCGATTTCTGACATATCGGAATTGGAAGTTGTTTCAGACGTGTTGTCCCAGGACTGGGGTCCCGAGTCAACACTTGAGTCGACTGATTCTCCAACATCATACTCCAAGTTGTTTGAGATGTTTCTCGACTCCCCGGACAAAACTCTGTCCATCGGTTGCTTTGAACCCGACTCCCCGGACAAAATTTTGCCCCTAGGTGGTCTAGTCAACCTCTCCCCGGACAGGTCGTCCTGCACGGGCTCAAAGGTGTCCGACTCCTCAGACGAGTCGTCCTTGACTGGCTCGAAGGTATCAGACTCCCCGGACATTGTCTCGTCCACGGACGAACAATCTGGGCTCGGCTCGTATTCCTCTTTTGCATCCGTGAAGTGCACTCTCCTCGTGAAGCTAGATTTCGACCTGATCCTGACTTCCTCAGTAGTTTGGTTCTGATTCAGTGTTCCATATTCAGTGAACGAAGTTCTCAACAAGACTTTCTTCGGCATCGAGCTCACCAGCTGGTTGACAATCGACCTGCAATCCCGTTCAACGCCTCGGCTGCGAATGGACACTGGCCTCTTCTCTGTTCTCTCGGTGACAGTCAACCGCTGCATGGTCTCCATCCATTCACGATCATGCCTATCCATTTCCCTGTCCAACAAGTCACGGAGTTTTCCCATGACGTCCAGCGCCACGTTCACCGTCTTGTTCAATAGAGCCATGCTGTTTATACCCAGCCTGGTTAGTTCTTGCTGTACCAAGTTGGATCGGACTAACAGATCCAACGGAACGGGCTCGCCTCTGGCTAAAAGCTTTATCTCCGCGGCCGTCTCCACTGGAAGATCAGGGTGTCCAGGTATAGGATGTCCTGACTTGTCTAACCACCTAGTAAGTGGCAGCTTGTCGTAGGTTTCTTTATCCAGAAAGGAAAACCCGTCTTTGATCTCTGATTGGTTAGCCTGCTTCTCCTCGAGGCGCTCATAAAATTCTGTCTTTTTACTGAGGCTATCTGCGTTCTGGTGCTTGTCACGGGTACGGTGCTCTATGATCATGTGGTATCCATCCAGGCGCACGATCCAACGACCAATATAGCTTTGGTCCATCGAATAGGTTTTCAGCCAGGCAAGGGCATGGTTATCCACACGTAACTTGAAGGGAGCACTCCCCAGGTAGGCCCTGTATTTTTCCACGAACGTGATCACAGCAAACATCTCCGCTTTTGGTGCGCCGTACTTCATCTCAGTATCACTCAGGACTTTACTTCCGTAAGCTATCGGACGAAGAACCGTTCTCCCGTTCCACTCCTGGTCTTGGTGAAGTATGCCCGATATCGCAACCACTGATGCATCCGTGTCCAGTACGAACATCCCTTTCTCTGTTGGCATGCCGAGGACCGGTGCCTCGCAAAGTTCACGCTTGGTGTTCTCAAATGAAACTTGTGCTTCATCAGTCCAAGTGAACTTTTTGCCCTTGTTTCTCATCAACCGCTGCATGGGGTATATTTTGTCAGCATACCCCTTGATGAACTCTCTATAATAATTTGCGAATCCCAGAAAACTCAGCTGGGTATCTGTTTTAGGTGCCTTCCAGGTCAGCACCGCTTCAACCGCTTCAGGATCTGGTCTCACTCCATGTTTATCAACCAGGCGGCCCAGATACTTTATGGAATCCCTGAGGATTTCACACTTAGAGGGTTTGCATTTCAGACCCGCCTGCTTCATGCAAGAAAACACCTCCTCCAACCTGTCTATGTGGTCTTTTAAGGTTGGTGTTGCAATCACGACATCATCGACATAACACATGCTGAGATTTCCGTATTTCTTAGTGACGCTCGTGAGTGCCTGGGCCATTAGTCGCTGGAATGTGGCCGTCGCGTTGCACAATCCGAATGGCATCCTCTTCCACTGGAACAGTCCCAGCTCACACGCGAAGCCTGTCTTCTCTCGATCTTGCCTTCTAAGTGGCACTTGCCAGAATGCAGAGCCCAAATCCAACGTCGTGAAGAACTTCGCGTCTCCCAGCTTGGATAGGCTCTCATCGATGCGGGGAATCGGGTACGCGTCCTTTATAGTCACTGCGTTCAGATAACGGAAATCACAACAAAATCTGAGTTTTCCCCCTTTCTTTTTCGCCATAACCACACCACAAGCCCATGGAGACTTCGACGGCTCGATCATGTCGTACTCCATTAACATCTCGATTTCCTTCCTACACGCTTCTGACTTGTTTGGGGTCATTCTTCTCGCCCCTTCCCTATGAGGTACCGAGCCCTCTTCTATCTCAATCTCGTGCTCTACAAAATTGCAACAACCTATGTCAGCCTTATGTTTCGAAAAAACGTCTGCGTTCCGATTTAGCACCGCCCTGAGCGAATCTAGTTCCTTGTCTGATATTTCACCCTTCAGATGTTCTATCTCAGGTAGGACAGGTTTATTCACTGCTAACTCTGCCTCGGTCGGTGGTTGGAACAACTAGACAGCCCATCATCCGTTTCCGACTTCATTGAAAACAATTTCCTAGAAGATTTCAATTCATTCACTCTTTTCATTATACATTCTTGGTTCGCATGCAATGGACATTTAGTTACATCAAACTTTTTCAAGTTCTCCACACTCAGAAAGTCTGTGTTCAGAGGCAAAGCGTAGCCAAGTTTCTTTCCCCGCTGTATTGTCACTGTTGTTGCTTCTGTGTTCAATAACACACTCACACACAGTCCGCTCTGAGTGAGTGAGAAGCTTCTTCCTAAAATAGCCGAGCTTTTACTGTTTGGATTTGGTACCAGACACACCTGTCTGTCATTGCTGAGTTCATTCAAGTTCCTCATCCTAAACGTCGCTACTACGGCTTGGTTTGGTTTTAATCTAACTTTTCGATCCAGAAAAATCGGCACCTTGGCCTGATTAATTAAGACCTTATTAAGAGGTCTTTTTTCATACTTTCTCTCAGTATCCTTGATCCTAATCAATCCGTCATTGAGATCGATCGTGACGTCAAAGTTGCGAACGAAATCCCTTCCTAAGATGAACTGGTCGGATTCGTCCAAATTCTCTACTACTAGGAAGCTCATCCAAAGATGTCTTCCTCCGAGCTGCAGTGAAATTATCGGGGTTCGCCCGGCGACATAGATCGCTCCCTGATTGGCAGCTGCCAACCTGATGTTTGTCGGTATGAGATCCGACCTTTCGAAACCCATGTCGGTCCAAGTTTTGACTGGCATGACACTAACTACTGCTCCCGTGTCTAGCAGTCCCTTTACTGAAAATTGTCTGCCTTGCACGTCCAGAACGTGTGCGGCCAGATCGGCCTCGCAACCAATATGCACCGCATCTTGTTCGAGCATCGCGTTGTGTCCGATTCGTCTGACCTTCAGCTCCTCTTTACCAATGTATATCCAGCCAACCTGATCGTTCGCATCAGTTATGTGAGCTTTCGTGTAGATATTGATGCCATCTACATTGATCAGGATCGGGTAAGGGCCATGGACATCGATATAATGTCCGTCCACTTTCATCAGCCTCGGACCTCCCGTTGTGAGCAGCGCTCGCACTGCCCTGGAGTCCAGTTTGGGATCCTTCTCCTTCAGGTAGTCGGCATAGATGTCCAGGTGGACTAGTGTAATCTCGGATGGTTCACTCAAGTTCTTGACCACCTGGTGCCCTGCGACTGAGATGATGGACATTATTTTGGTCCCCGCCTTCGTCATGCCGAAAGTCTTACCAGATATAACGTTCAGTTTTAGTCCCTGTTTCTTGGGCTCTTCTTTGTCTTCTGCTTTTGTCGTTTTACCCAGGACATTAAGACTTTCCCGAAGATCTGTGCTCTCCAGCTCCGACCTTACCCATTGCTCCACTTCTTTCGTGGCTAGGTCCTGTTTGACATTCTGCAGCGCTGTCCTTGCCGCCAGGCCGTAATCCACGACTCTGTTTCGAGGTTCTGTTTCTGTGGGCTAGACGACTCTGTTTCGAGGTTCGAGGCTACCACCTCGTCAGGCCATGTCTTAACCTTTTTGGTCGTGAAGGTGCTCGGTGTCGTCTCCTTTCTCCGAGATTCAGCCTTGTTCATCAGACGTGCTGGACTGGCCTTGACACCCGAAAGCGCCTCTTCGTGGCGGGGATGTTTCGCGTCCGCTACTGCGTCCCAAAATTGAGTACAATCCGACTTGAAGTGTCCCTCCAAATTACAGAAGAAACACCTCGGACCATATTTCATGATGAGCCCTCTGACGTACTCCTCATGATCCTCGTCGGTCGCGTCGGCGTCCTCGAGAAAGTAGCCTATGGCCTTCATGTTCTGTTTGTATGTAGAACACGCAGAAACGTGATGGTCCATCGAACCACAATTCGCGCACGACCTCCTCTTGTCCATGTCATCGCGAGGTTTGTACCAACTGGAATTCGCACCAGTGTTTGTCCCGCTATAGTTGCCATAATTGCTGTAACGGTTTTGCGCCCTCGGTTTTATGAGTAAATACTCGCGTGACTTCATACGCAAGTCGTCAGGCGTGGGTACCTGGTCAAGCGACAGGGTGAAGTGAGTGGCCAACATCGTCTTCAACTCCTCACTCCTTACTCCATCCATGAACTTCGAAGCAATCGCCAAGTTTCGCTCGGATATTCTCTCATCCGGGTTGCTTCTCCTCCTGAGCAATTCAAGGTCGTCCAAGAATTTATCTATTGATTCTTCATCTCTCTGACGCCTCTTCTCGAACTTCACCATAGCCTGGTGCCCTTGTACTCCAGAGCCGAAACGATTCAGCAGGATGTCGAATATCTTGCGAGCGCTGTCTCTCTCATTGGCTCTTTTCGCCATTACACAATTTAATGCAGTACCCTCCAGGTTGCTCGTCAGCGCGCTGCACTCTTGTTTCTCGGAGAGATTCTCTTCCTCAAAGTGTAACTTCATCACCTCTATCCAAGTATCAATGCAGCCGTCCGACTCGTCTTTATATGACTTCGGCTTTTTCAGTGTTCTTCTTGACCTCTCTCCTCTCTCGGTTGACTTCGAGAGCTTGGTGATGAATGTTTCAAGAGATCTCTTCAGAGGCTCAAACATCGAGGCATACATCGTTGTGTCTTGTGAGACTGTAGTCAGATCTGGTACTGAACTGACTTGTGGCACGGTTGGCAATCTTGTCTCCGGGGTGGCATCTGCCTCCGGCGGGACTGGATTCGTCCAGCCAGGCCTCTGCGGGGCTGCCCTTGGCCGCTCCTTGTTTCTATGTTCGTAGTTCGTTCTCGAGCCTTGCTGGGCTCTGGCACTGTTGCCCGTACCATCTCCAACATTCGCATGGCGTGAGCGCTCCCTTGAGTTGGAATGCTCCTGCCAACTACTCCCATTCAGGATAGCGTCAAGCTTCCGCATCATCAAGTCAGATTTGGCGTCCAACCTCTTTTCCAGGCCAGTCATCGTTTGGGCGTAGGTATTATCATGATCATTTAATAATCGCTCGATCTCTCTTGTCATCCTAGCCTCTCTTTCCTCTGACTCTTTGTTTGCCTGTGCCAGGCTCTCAGCCAGGCATTGATCGGTGTTACGAATCAATTGAGCCTGATCAAACCTCGCCTGCGACTTCACGTGCGTTAGCTCATCTTTCAAACTCTCTCGACCATGGTGAGCTCTCTCGTCAACTTGATCTATCCTCTTAGTCATGTCCCGCCTCAATTCATCCAGGCCATTCATCACACCAGCGAACATGTCACTTATGTCACCAGCTGCCCCCAATGGCGGGGTTAGCCCCAGAGAAGACGAGGTCAACTGCGGCTGTAACCTAGTACTCGATGACGCACCGCCCTTTTGCTTGTGCATTGACGTCATCAGTCTGTCGAAGGTTGATGACGCTCCCATCGTTATCCCATCTGACATGGGCCTGGTCGGCGAGGCTGATAACGCCTTCCCGTTCTTATCGTTCCTTGGGCACGGTGTGAAATTCACATCCGGATGGGATGTCTCCGGGTAGTCATAACTGGAAGTTAAACCTACAGTTGGTAGTGACGCCATGCGCTCGTCGTACAATGACTTCCAACTCTTCTTGGCCTTCGAACCCGGTAGTTCTTCACTCGGGCTTATACTCGACATCATTGCATTGTTGCTCTGCTTGGCCAGGGATGAGTGGGTAATAGCCGAATGTGAGTATTCTCCCCTCCACCTGTGACTCTTGGTCTCCGATTTGGACATTCCCTTGAATAAGACTTCCTCTCGCGGCTCGACCTCGGAACGCTCCGAGGTCTCCTCCGTCCTCTCGACTTCCTCCCGCTCGAGGTCCTCGCTCGGCTCAAAGTCGGGTCGAATGCGCGTCTGTTCTTCCTCGTCAAAGGGGTCCACAAGCGTTTCGCTCGCGGTTCCGGTTTCGGCGCTCCGCCTTTGATCGCCATCGAGGTTTTTCTCGCTCCTCAATCTCATTTCGCTCACTGAAAGATCAGGTTGACCTTTAGTCGATTCTTTTTCGTCAAACACGTCGGAGGCGCTGCTAAACGAGGACTGGCTACGCCTAGTTTTAAATTTTCGCGTGCTGCCCTTACTCAGCCTGGGGATCTTAGTAGTCGATCCTAACGAGTCCCTGCGCTGCATGCTTTGTTACAAAAACAATTTTCGTATGATTTAATGGCGACGCACACGTACCGTAAACAAATTCAAGTTAAATTACTTAACGCTGCCTCCTCGATCTCGTAAGTATCAAGAGTGTCTCTTAGATTTCTCAATGACAATCTTAGTGACTCCGTTAGAGTTACACACACACAGGGCCTGCTCATGCCTGGTATAATGCTAGCTCAACCCTGTCGTATATTATAACAGTATCACAAAATTTTCACAAGATATAATCAACACACCAAACACAATAGATAATCAGATAAGAATATCCTACAGGTGACAGCGACCTTTTGTCAGAATCAATTTATCGCCACACAATTTATCAAGTCACTGTTTTGTTAAAATTAAACAATCTTTGATAAAAAGCAGTGATGACTCAGAAACAGATCAATAAAACTTAGTCTTAAAGAAAAAAGACTTCCCTCAATCGGAACGATCCGAAAGAACAAAGCCCAGGACACAGTCTTCTCAAGTGGGTGTGTATTTGCTTAATACACCCACCGAGGTCTTCTTTTAGGTGCCCTGTGATTGCCCGAGCTGTCCTATTAAATGGCTCAAGGCAACCTCTGATCGAAAATTTCTAAAGTCTATGAAAAAGCTCTCCCACACCCGGACTGCTCCAAGTGCACGAGAGCAGGGAACAACTTTTCTTCTCAAGTGAGTGTGTATTTGCCTAATACACTCACCGAGGTCTTCCTTTATTTGTTCCCGGATTGCCCGAACTTTTCTATTAAGTAGCTCAAGGCAACCACCCGACCAAAATCACAATCAAAAAATTTTTTTCTTTGTTCGGGTACTTCTGATACACCCAATGTAGAATCCAAAGTTGATCACGAATTTCCGGTTCAAAATGGGTGCCTATGATCCTGATAAGCACGCCTAATATCCTAATATGATCCTAATTAAATGGATATTTTCCGTTTCCCAAATTGCCACAGAAAGTTTACTCAAGTCTCTAACAAGGAAGATCTTTAGAAGGTTTAAGACACTCCGGAGGGTTACCTCGGAGGGTACCTTGATCACCCAAGCTACTTCGGAGGGTACCCTAATCACCCAAGTTACTTCGGAGGGTCCCCCTAAATTTACTAAGGAGGGTCAATAAGATGCTTAATATGCTCCGGAGGGTTACTTCGGAGGGTACCTCCAAAATTTTCAAATTTTTTGATCCCGCTTAGAAGGTTCTCCCACTAGCTTCAAAAAGCGTCAAAACAAGCTAGGAGCTCTAAGGGGAGCTGTTTTAACTTCTTAGGGTGATCTCGTGGAAATTTTCCACTAAGGAGGGTTGCTAAAGGGTTTAGCTGACTCCGGAGGGTTACTTCGGAGGGTTCCCCCAAAATCAAGAAAAAGGGTTATATCACCGCAGTAAAGCCTCTGAAAGCGGTCTACCTGACTTAAAACTAGGTTGGCTGACACGGTCAACCTTCCCAGTTGAATAAAAAGATGTTTTGATAAAATTTTCTGCCGCTCGGAGGGTTACCTGTAATTTGGACCCTCCGAACCAACAAATTCTAAAAAATTTTTCTTCTCCGAGATTGTCAATCCCAAAAACGGTTGAGATTCGCAAAAAATTGGTCAAAAACGTCGACTTATGGTACCAAAATTATCCCGATCGGATAACTAGTCTTTGAGAAACGCCAAAAACGCGTTCGTCAAAATGGCCTTTTTCACCACCTGTATAGGATCTGAAAGACTTTTTTCGCGATTCCGGTCGAAAGTGCCTAAAAATACTTGAAATGAGCGTAGTAGCCCTGTACGGCACTGGAATAATGCAAAAAATTGGACCAAAATTGGTTTAGAAACAAAATTTTAGCCAAAAACTATCAAATTTGGACCCTCCGATTCCTTCCTTTTCCAAACCTTAAGTCGTTAGCTCTATCCACGGAGCTACTCGGAGGGTTACCCAAA